>NC_137962.1:20880589-21067089 GCF_963924665.1 Micromys minutus
TTTTTAGACTCAGGTCTACCTTGAGAAGTGGGTACAGTACAGTATGTATCCATTTTCTACCATGAACAGCCAATAAACTGTTTGCAACTACAAACTGTCTTCCATCAAGATCCAAGATGTCCAAGAGTTTGAGAACCTCACAGCTCCGACCTTGTTGCAGGGTTGGGGACCCCTGAACCAGCTCTGGCTTTCCCTACAGCCGGGCTAGCCTTGAAGTCACAGAGATAAAAGTGCCTTTGCCTCCTGGGTGCTGGGACTTAGGCAAACGCCATCACCGAAGGTTTTGATGACAGCATCATACTTAATTTTGTGTCATTTTTTCTTACAGATCTTGAGACTGAATGAACCGAGGACCACATGTTGCTGTGGGGTATCTGTCAGGAACGACTGCTCGGACATAGATTTAAGCCAATAAAAAGTCCTTATTGCTGGAGACAATTACACTGGATGTGCAGGACCCCACTGTAGCCCCGAGCCTTTCTCACGGTGAACTTTTAAGCACAAAAACCATGTTCTGGATTGACATACCTCAGTTAACAAGAACGGTCAGCCAGAAGCAGAACTATAGAAGCTTAAAAAGCAAGGTTAGTGCATTTAGAGAGTTTCCCAGAGCTGTGGACTTTGACGGATTAGGCCTCTGTTTCTGTTTTGGCAGTGGTGCTGTCTAAGTGCTGAGTTTCACAGCCTGAATGGTACGGAGTCATGGAGTTGGTTGTGGTAAGGTCTGAGGGCCTGTTATACATGCACGATAGCAAAGTGTTCTGCCTCTAAGCTGTATCCTCAGAACTGTTGATTCTTTTGAGACTGTTTAGCCCAAGTTGTCCATGAACTCCCATTCTTCCTGCCCCAGGTTTTTGAGTTGGGTTGTAGGCATGACCCACCATGCTTAGCAAGTGTGCTAGTGTTTTGATGTGGCCCATAGTTCCAAAGGTTTCAGTCCTTCATGAAGGTGGGGGAGGGCAGGAAACAGAAAAAGTGGGGGTGGGGCAGGTTCTTTCCTTTCTGTATTCCACTGCAGTTCCTAGCCTCCAGGCTAAGGCCAGCTCACATCTTAGTATTTGTTCCTGACTGAGTCAATCTTTTCTGGTAACTCCCTCATCAGTGTGTCCAGAGGGCCTTGATTTACTAACCCAGGCATTTCTCAACCCAGACAACCAAGAGTAAGCACCACAGAGTGTAGTCTTAGTTATTTTGGCTGTCTCTGTTTCCGGTTTTCCAAGTGACCAAGTGGCAGTTTCGACAAGCCGTTAATGGTTTAATGCAGGCTTAGCTCGTTTTAACAACATCCGAGGATTAGGTGTTCTGGTTAAGGTGTTGATAACCCCTGACCTGTGAACTGAATCTCTTCCGTGGCCTGTTCTGTCTGTACAGCAAATGAGCTAAAGTGATTTCTGTGTCTCTAAATGATTGTGGAGAAGGGAGGGAGAAGAAAGGTCTAAGACAAAAAGGGAAAGGCTAGGAGGTTGGTACATACCTTGGTCTTTCGGGGCAGGCTTTCTCTGCATAGCCCTGGCTGTCCTGCTTGGTGAGATCCTCAATGGTTTCAATAAAATTCTAAAACTCAGGACAGGAGAAGTGGCTCAGCGGTTAAGAGGACTGGCTTTTTTCTTGAGGACCTGGGTTCAATTCCCAGCACCCACATGGCAGCTCACCACTGCCTGTAACTCCATCCAGCTCCACACAGATAGATATAGAAGAGTTCTGACATCTCCACACAGATGGATACATGCAAGCAAAACGTCAATGCACATAAAAGTCAATAAGCAATTTTTAAAAAAAAATCTAAGAATTTTTCCTAATAACTATGTATTTTGTTTGTTGGTGGGTTTTGTGTTTGCTGGGCTGCAGGCCTGCACCACCCTACCTAATATAGATATATGCATGATACTATAACAGGACATATAAAAACATGCACTGCCAGCTGCACAGACTCAGACTTACAAACGATCAAAGGAAGCAGAAAGCCGGGATCGGTGGTGCACTTTTGATCCCAGCACTTGGGAGGAGGCAGAGAGGCAGATGGATCAAGTCTGAAGCCAGCCTGGTCTACACAGCAAGTTCCAGGGCTACAGAGTGAGACCCTGTGTCAATAATAGAAAGATGGATGGATGGGTGATGGACAGACAGACAGACAGACAGATGGTAGATAGATAGACAGATAGGGATAGCCAGGTGGCGGTACATGCCTGTAGTCCCAGAACGTCTGTATTCTTGGGGTTTGAGTTCAGGGAGATGGACGCCAAGCCCCAGCATAGACTACAGAGCGAAAGGGTGGAAGTCACAGCAGAGGGTGAGCTTTAACTCCGAGCGTGGTGGGCTCTGGCTGCGGTGGGAGGTGGGAGCCCTAGGATCATTGCATATTTGAGGCTGTCTCAAAAACACTATGGGCCCAAAGCAACCCAAGATTAGAACGTGAGTTCCAAGGAAGTCCTGTTCATTGCCTTCCTTGAAAACCAGATCTGGGGCTGACTCTGGAGTTCTGATTGACACAGCAGACCAAGAGCACACGGGAACCCAACCTTCACGGTTTGTCAGTAAAGGGGGGGGGGGCAGGGTCTACTGTGTATGACTGACTCGTCACATGGGGATGGTTGTGTTTCGGTCTATATTTTGAAAGCAAAAATGGACAGTTTCTCTGCATGATCCCAGAAGAACATTCAGACATCTGAACACCTGCTGACTGTTGTTCGCTAACAGGGATGTGACCGGTCTCTTCTGTGCATTTTGGTATTTCCTCCTGCCTTTCAGAATTAAAGGCCGTTTCACAGTTAACTGGGAAAGGGCAGGTGTGTTGGATATAGAAGAGGAACCAGCAGCGGCCAACCTAGGCGGCACTGCCTCCTTTGCACGGGAAAAGACGGGGGAGGTGAGGAGGGCCGGACTCTGGTGATTTAAGGTGACAGACACCAAGAGTAACTGTCTTTGAGTTTAAAAGCTTCGGTAAGAAAGGACATAATTAAATTACACGAGGACAAAGAGGGATAGAGAGAGACGGAGAGGTGTTCTCAGGTCAGCCTGTCACCACAGCCGGGCACTGTTCTCCGAGCGTTCCCCAGAGAGGCTGCCCCACCTAGTGACATTTGAGGTATTATACATGTGAGATGAGATTGGGCACCTTTAGCATGTGACCCTTAAGGGGCTGGCCATGCTCCCTTCCTGCTGAACTCGTTTCTTATCCCAGAGGCTGATCCTGGGGCTCAGGTGTACTCCTGTTCCTCGGTGCTCTGAGGGCGTCTGTCATTCTCTCTCTGAAAAGAACGAGGAAAAGCTAACAGATCCAATCCTGCTGTGGGGCATGCAGCTTACCTCCTGGAAACCCGGCGTGGGAGACGAGGAAGGAATCCGAATTTATGAATTTATGGATGGGTTATGACCCAGAAGTATTGGTACTTCAAGGAAGAGGCTTAGAAACCAAGAAACTGGTCTCATGGTTACGTGTGGTTAATACATCAATACAATACATGATGGTGCATGCCTTCAATCCCAGCACTTAGGAGGCAGAGGCAGGAGGATTGCTGTGAGTTCTTGGTCAGCCTGGTCTGCAGAATATGTTCCAGGCCAGCTGGGACTATATAGAGAGACTCTGCCTCAAAAATAAATAAGATGGGGGTGGGGGAGTTGAAAGATGGAATCAGAGGTGAACCTGACTAACCAAAACTAACCAAACAAAACCAAACCAACAAACAAAAACCACAAAAAAACTATTGCAGGGGCATGGAATGTTAAATGACATATTCTAAAGTATTTTTTAAAAGAAATACAAGTGGAACGCAAGCCAACTCTGACTTCAATGCCTGTGCTCACCCTAACCAGCGTGAGAGTGTACGCCTGGATGTCCGCCTCTTACTAATGCATCATCTCCCTCGTTGAATACCATTCCCACCACAGAACAGTGACTCTAGCCTCAGACAATTTACTATTCAGCTTTTTCTCTGAAGCCGACCAAATGCCAATGGTTTGTCATCCGCTGAAGTACTTGGGCTGGTGTTTAAAATCCAGAATGAAAAGGTGGGTGTGGGGGCGAGAGGATCATGTTAGTTCATTAACTTGAATAAATAATAAACAAAACCCTAACGGAGTGGAAGGAAAAGTGTTAATCTTCCAGCAGTGAGTGTTTTCCAAAGGACGTTCACTTCCACCTTCATTTATTGGAATTGCTTGGAAGCAGAAGTCAGGAAATCCCCTTCCTTGGTTTGTGATATTTATGTGGTTGTTGTTTATAAAGAACAGACTTTTCTCTCAGGCCTTGACATTTTCAAGTGGTTTTGCTGTTTAATAGAACATAGTCTGAGTTATATTTAAAGGTTTCCACACAAGAAGTGATCTTATTCCTATATTAGGGGGAAATAAAACGGCAAGCAAAGAGCACCTGATTCTTCTTGCTGTCATGTTGAGCCCGCCCTCCTCCAGGCTGACCTCAAACTCAAAATACAGATTAGGATGGTCTAGTCTATGTGGTGAGCTCCAGGACAGCCTGGGCTACACATGGAAGCCATGTCTCAAGAAAAACAAACAAACAAACAAACAAACACTGAAAACAACAAAACCCAGCTAATTCCTTCTTATAAAACATGTGTACTCGATACAAGAATAACTTTAATTCTAGAAACTATTTTTAATACATTCATACTATTCTAGTTAGGCTATTTGGGAAGAATGCAAATTGTTCACATATGAGGAATTCAGTTCTTTTTCATAATAACCAAGAATCACTTCGGAGTTTGTTGGTTTGTTTGCTTTATAGTTTTTGATTGTTTTTTTTTTTTTATTAAAAAACACAAAGTAAGACAAATTATCTTCTCACTAAACAGGTTGTCATAGGCTGCTTGCTATGTCAGCCTAACCGCCTGGCTTGATTCCTGGAACCTACATAAAACCAGGGTACGGTGGGGAGGAGCCGTAAGCCCAGCACGCCTCTAGTAAAATGAGAGGCTGAGACAGAAAGGGCCGGAAACCCGGGCTGTCTGGCCTGGAGGCGAGGCACGGGAGAAACAGTAAGACAGATCCTGTCTCAAGGAGGTGGAAGGTCAGAACTGAGTCCTAAAAGTCCTCGGACCTTCACACACACATCATGGCACACACACACACACACACACACACACACACACTGGCTGTGTGTATGTATGTGGTTGTGTATATGTGTGTTGTGTATGTAGGTGTGTGTGTAGGTGTATCTGCAGGTGTGTATGTGTCTGGTTGTGTATATGGGTGTGAGTGTGTGTAGTTGTGTATGTGTGGCATGTGAGTATGTGTGTAGTTGTGTGTTTTTCCTGCATGCATATCTGTATACCATATCTGTACCAGCTGCCCATAGAGGCCATAAGAGGGCATCAGATCCCCTAAAATGGGAGTTATAGATGATTGTGAGCCACTATTTGGGTGCTGGGAATTGAACCCTAATCTGCAAGAGCAGCCCATCTCTCCAGCCCGGTAACTGGCTTTCTTCCTCCACATTGTTTTGTTCTCTGGTTCCTGTATTATAGCCCTCACCGTTCTGCTATTGCAGGGTGCGGGGTACAAGCTGTTTGAAACAGTGAAGGTTGCTCTGATTAATGAAATACAAATAAAAGTCAATAAAATTTGTTGTAGTTTTAACATCATCACAGACACTTTTTTCTTCTCGAAGAGCTGATTATCAAACCCAGAGCCAGGAGGTGCAGTGGCGCATGCTTTTAATCTCAGCACTCAGGAGGCAGAGGCAGGTGGATCTCTGTGAGTCTGAGGCCAGCCTGGTCTACATAGTACCCCAGGGTGGCCAGGGATACATAAAGAAACACTACCTAAAAAAACAAACCACCAAAGCCTCACGTCTGCTATGCTCTCTTGCTGAGACTGCAGACAACTATCGCAGGGGAGTTGGCAGAGTCCCCAGTGGGAACCTACAGCATGGCATCATCAGGGAAAATGTAAAGAATATAGCTAAAATTGTGCGCTGAAGATACAAGGCGACAGGGTGCAAGGTGCTTCCCAGGGAGACTGTCCTCAGGATGGACAGGGGTGAGGATGGACCTGTGTGAGAAGGGGGCTCATGACCACATCTGAAATGGCTTCTTTTCCATAGACCGCTGTTTTCTATAAACCATTGCTAGGCACAGACTTTCGTTCTGGCCTCTCTGATGTCTTCACTTTCTGTTCCATGCGTGGTAGGCTGGATATCCAGTGTGGGTAGCAGGGACAGGAATGGCAGGAGAGAATGAATTTGCCCTTGAGACCAGAGTTGGGGAAACAAGCTCGTAGAGTGTAGCACAAGAGGGTAGAGGGGCAGGAAGTACTGGAGTACTGGCAGCAGTTTGAAATGCTTTCTAAATCTCAATACTCACTGAACACAATTTTGGAAGTGTGTAGTGTTAGTGTAGTGTACTGGCTGGTTTTGTGTCAACTTGACACAAGCTGGAGTTATCACAGAGAAAGGAGCCTCAGCTGAGGAAATGCCTCCATGAGATCCAGCTGGAAGGCATTTTCTCAACTAGTGATCAAGGGGAGAGGGCCCAGCCCATTGTGGGTGGTGCCATCCCTGGGCTGGTAGACCTGGGTTCTATAAGAAAGCAGGCTGAGCAAGCCAGGGGAAGCAAGCCAGTAAGTAACATCCCTCCATGGCCTCTGCATCAGCTCCTGCTTCCTGACCTGCTTGAGTTCCAGTCCTGACTTCCTTTGATGATGAACAGCAGTGTGGAAGTGTAAGCTGAAAAAACCCTTCCCTCCCCAACTTGCTTCTTGGTCTTGATGTTTGTGCAGGGATACAAACCCTGACTTAGACGTGTAGCATAAGCATGATACAAAATTACCTTGTCTTTCCTGTGTCTAAAGTCTACAAAAAATAACAAATATTACCAGTGACAACTTTAAGGTCAATACAAGTTGGTTCAAAGAAAGTTGAACAACCAAGGTCAGAGGCGTGGCTCAGTGGTAAAGACTTGGCCCAGTGTGATGACCTGAGTTCACTCTCCATCGTCTAGGTGGTCATGGGAGACAGTGAGAACCAACTGCCTTTTCCAGCCCAGACCTGGAACCTCTACCTTCCAAGTGCTAAGATAACAGGCGTGCACCACCATGTCTGATTCGGTTGGGGATTGTCCAGTTTGTTGGGGGTTGACCCAGGTTTGATCACACGAGGCACAGATTCTACCATCTGACCCGCATCCCAGCCAGTATTATGAATTTTCTAAGGTTCATGCTGAAGTAAAGGGCCTCATCCAAATGCTCGCAGATATTCTCACTGTGTTTAAACAGAAGGCTTTCAACTGAAGTTGCCTCTGGCGATGATGAAGGTCCACACTTGGGCTTTATTTACATTTGAGAATTGTCACCTCACACAACAACAAAAATCCCAGTGCTTGGAAGACAGAAGAAGCAGGAAGATCTTTGTAAATTATAGGACAGCCAGAGCTTCATAGCAAGAGCTTAACTCAATGCGTGCCCCCTCTGCGCCCAGCACTACCACCATAACATAAAAACAGCTAGGCATAGTGGTGCATATCTTTAATCCCAGCACCCAGAAGAGAAGCAGGTGAATATCTGAGTTTGAGACCAGCCTGGTCTACAGAGCGAGTCCCAGGACTTAAAGGGCTACACAGATCCTGTCTCAAAAAATTAAAAGAAGAAGAGGAAGACGGAGTATAGTTTTACACGGTTTACTTAAGTAACAATGTCACTACTTTCCTCCGAAAACTGGAGAGAAATTGTGCTGTGAACAAGAAATCTCAGCACACACACAGTGACTGAATGCTTTTACCAGTGATAATCCGAGCAGCCGTGAAGCCCAGTGCTGAAGTGGTAGACCATTGAAAATACCGTGCAGGAGGCCTTCCCATGCTAGACTAGAGAGGCACAGGCACAGGCAGATCCGGCATACTCACTTTGTGTTCCTCAGATGGCCTCAGACACACTCACTGACATGCTTCCATCTTGGGGCAGCGTTTTATGTTGTTCTTTTGTGGGAGCCTTGTGATAAAGGCAGCAATGGAGTATTCTAGAAATAGCTGGCAGGGGAAGGCCCTATGAGAATAGCATAACTGGTGGTACAGTGGGGAGCATGGGTCACACGCTCCCTGTCTTAGCCATCACGATGACTCTTCCATGCTCATTCGAACTTCATCAAGCAAAGCAAATCCCACATCAAACTGTCTACATGTGACTCTTTTGGTTTCCTGCACCCAGGGAAGGATATTACAGTTCTTCCACTCCAGAATGCTCTCCTGACTCTACTGTGGACTGGGAGGCTCTTGTAGAAGTCATCTCCAGGATGTAACAAAGTATCCCTGGATCTTAGGCATGTGGGTCAAGGGTCATAGGTCATAATACGGTCTGATCCCATAACCAGTACCAATTGTGCAGAACACAGTACGACCCTTTCTTTTTTACCCTGCAGGGCAAACAGGAAAGTGGGTCACTGCAGTGACCCTCCATGGAGCAATCTTGCACATGTTGATCTTGATGAGCAGTGCCTTCAAGCTGTGTTCAGTTTCCTCAAGCCCTGGGTGATACAGCATTTCCCCCTCACAGGCTTTCTTTCCTGATGACAGTGCTTTCATAGTGAACTTCTCAGTGACCACCTTGTCTAGTTCCAGGCCAGGAGGTCAGTCACTTGCTGGGATAGGTCCTGGTGTAAGCCACCTCCCAAGAAGGCAATGTCACTGTAGATGATTGAAATGCTCTTCTTTGCTAGCAAATGTTTATCAGACGACAGTTCTGTTGTATGACTCAGGGTCTCCTGTATCTTAGGCTGGCCTCAAACTCCCTATTGAAGTGAAAATTTCCGGTTTCATTGGAAACTCAGTTAGGTCGTGTGATGTGTTTCTGGGGCAGGCAGGTGAAAGGATGATTTGCTAAAGCAGACACGTGAGAGGAGGCATGTTGTTAGAATGAATGTAAATATGACCCCACAGTCAATTGGAGGAGGTTCTGGCATTGGTTCACCTTGCTCCACCCCACAGTCTCTGCCAATGATGCTCAAGTACTGGCTCGCCTTGAATCGAGTTGCTGATCTTTGTCGTGACTCTGCAGAGAGTAACTCGGTGAAGTATTTCTTGTAGTATTTTGGCAGCTTATTGCTGCTTCTGCAGACTTGGGACAGCTTGGAGGAACCTCACGGTTTCTTCTGGATCAAACTGCCATTGCTGATTCATGAGTGGTGCTGGCTGAGTTGACTAGACTTCAGCTGCTGATTCGTGTTTGGTGTTTTGCTTGAGGACTAGACTGTTGACAATGAAGATTGGAAGAGCCCCAAAGAAAACTATTTCTAACCCACATTTCCTATTAGCCTTTCTTTTCCATTATGTCTGCTGTGAAAGGATTATTTGACTCCCAAGTGTGTCATGCCCCACAGGTTGAGAACCATTGTAGTAGAAGATGACCTCACACCTCTGACCTTTCTGCTTCCATCCCCAAGTGCTCAAATTACAGGCTCATCCTCGGTGCTCAAGTTATAGCTCCCACTGCCATGTCCAGGCTCTGGCTGTTTGAAACAGGGCATCACTACCTAGTTGGGTGACCTGGAATTCATATGCACACTATGTTTGGCATCAAAATCATAGAGATTCACCTACTTCTGTCTTTCTTTTAAAGATTTGTTTGTTTGTTTGTTTGTTTATTTATTTATTTGTTTATTATAAGCACACTGTAGCTGACATCAGACACACCAGAAGAGGGCATCAGATCCCATTACAGATGGTTGTGAACCACCACGTGGTTGCTGGGAATTGAACTCAGGACCTCTGGAAGAGCAATCAGTGCTCTAACCACTGAACCATCTCTCTAGCCCTACCTCTGTCTTCTAAATGCTAGGATTCGTACTAACTAGCGGAAAATCACCATAACAAGCTTTTTTGGGGACAAGTTCCCAGGATGACCCTGAACTTGTAATCTTCCCTTCCTGCCTCAGCTTCCCAAGAACTTTTTTTTTTTTTTTTTTTTTTTTTGAGACAAGCTTTCTCTATGTAGCCTGGGCTGTCCTAAAGCTTGCTCTGTAGACCAGGCTGGCCCTAAAACTCAGAGATCTGCCTGCCTCTGCTTCCTGGGAATTGAGATTGAAGACTTTTGCCACCACTACCCTGCTCAAGAGCTGGGATTTGAGACCTGTGTCTTTGTTTCTGGCTTCGGAAAACTGTATATAAAAATTGTAGCTGTAAGCCCACCAGTGTGTAAGACCACACACGGACACTTAAGATTGGATAGGGTCTTTATTACCAACCAGCCACTGCACGGGGAGCTTTCCCACACCGAGCAGCCCCGGTTCTTACTGTTCTTTGTCTTTCCTGCTCACAATCCACATCCTGGTTGACACACTTTGGTTAGCACCAATAGTTAGTGAGAAACAGAAGTACCGAAGCCGAAAAGCAAGGTTAGTGCTTTTAGGGGCTTTCTTGGATCCTGGAACTATGAACCGGGGTCTTCGATGGATTAGGTCTTCGTTTTGGCAGCGTTAGAGCTTATGTGCTGGTTTTAAGGTCAAAATGGTACCACTAGTGTGGTGTAGGTTGTGCTGTGGCCTGGGGAAAAGCTGTTACATAGCAACTTCAGAATTAGCAGCTATTATGCGAGCACCATTAGAACAGATATAATTAATTAGGCTCACTTTCCAAATACCTAAACTAACTTTCAATTATTTGGTTTGGCTCGGTTGTTTCATTAAGGCAGGGTCTCATGTAGCCCCGGCGTGCGTTAAACTCACGAGGCAGCCAAACGTGGCCTGTGATCCTTCTCCTTCCTTCTCCGGGGTGTTGGGATTATTGGCTTGTGCTGCCATGCCTGGCTCGGATCTTGGATACTACTATTAAAGCCACATGCCTTTCAGTTTAGATGACTGTTTTCCTCCTCCGCCTTTTCCTCCTCCCCGTCCTCCCCCCCCCCCCCCCCCCCCCCCGTCTGCTTAAGTTTTATCTGTAGGATAGTTTACGACCACATTGTTCCCATCCAGTGCAGTGGTCTGAGCAGCGGGAGGCTGGCCAGGATGTCCAGTCTTCACTCGGGAACTTTTTAAAAGTTATCAATTCTGTTTTATTTATTAACTGGGAAACTAGACAATCCTCCAGTGCAGCAAGGTATTAATTAATCCTCTTCCTCAACATCACCAGCCCCAGCACCACCCTGGCCTTTCTTGGCATTCTTCCTCTCACTCGGCCTGGACGGCCACCACCGTAAGGAGAACCGAGGGAGAAGTCAATGTGTTTCTGGGCGTCCAGACGAACAACGAAGGATGGTTGTTTACCGTCTGCTTGAGGACCGGATGTGACGTTGGCGCAGGAGCACACGGGCTTGGTGGTTAGATTTGGCCAGGCCCAGTTTAAAGACCTGAGTCTGCCGCTGTCTCTGCAATAAGTCCTCAATGTTCAGGCCCAGGATGTAATCCAGCTTCACCTTGCCCTCATCCGGCACCACAATGCGAACAAGTCGCCTCGGTAGAGCGTTGCCTTCCAACAGAGGATCCTTCTCGTCAGCGTCAACAGCTCCCGGGCAGCCTTACGGATCTTCGCCAGGGTAAATCTGACCCTCCACTCCTCACGCTTCTTCGGGAGTCCATACCCTCCAATCAACTTTAGCTCCTGGTCAAGACACGATTTCTCGAAGGGTCTCCGTGGGGTCACATAGGTTTTGCAACAAACCCAGCTTTTGGTGACCTGGCATATTGACTTCGCTAGGCCCGCTGTGCCTATGAACTGAAGCCTGTGACCTGGAACTTGTAGGTAAGCACAGAGTGCACCTACATTCTTCTGGACTAGTCTGACACCGCTGGCTGAGCAGCAGTGATTTTAGGAGCTGGTGTGGTCTATTTGCCCTGAAACTCCAATACACACACACATATACACATATTCATATATATATATATGTATATGATGTTTTCATTCTTTGGGATTAAAAATTTTTTAATGTATATGAGTATATGTGAGTATACTGTCACTCTCTTCAGACACACCAGAAGAGGATATTGGATTCTATTATAGATGGTTGGGAACCAGACAAATATGTCTGACCCATGTACTAACCTTTAGTATCTGAATGTACTAACCCTGGGGATTAATTCCATTGCTGGGAATTGAACTCAGGACCTCTGGAAGAGCAGTCAGTGCTATGAACTGCTGAGCCATCTCTCCAGCCCCTGGAACTGCCTTTCCAACAGTGGGTTGCTTTTCCTCCACAGTCTCTCCAGGGTTTCCATGGAAATGGAGGTCAGGCATGTCTTCCCATGTGTGCTCACAGGAGATGGGGCCACATATCTGCCACATGCATAACTTCTTGGGTTATAATAATTTACCGTCAGACCCACTGAGCTGTGTCCACATAGCCCAGAGGAGGGATGATAGTTGGGTTGACAGCTCTGTGAAGAACTTGTGGCGCTCCTGGAGGAGCCGGTGCTTTGTCTCTATGGCGACAATGGCATTAGCCACCAGCAGTGGATTCTCCTAGGTGATCTTCAGATTCATGATGTGTCCCATCCCATCTGGAAGTCAAGGTTGGTGCCACTTAGTGGGCTCTGGCTACAAGGAATCTGAGGGGTCTTCCTCCATCTGCAGAGTGCTGAGGGCTCCAGACACCATGTGAAAGTTTCCCTTTGGGTTATGACAGGAATCAAGAACAAGGCAGGGCTGGCATTGCCTGTTCCCCTGAGTCAACTTGCTATAGCTAAAAACTTGGCTGTTTGTTGTCTGTTGTTTGTTTGAGACATGGTCTCTCACCACACAGCCTTAGTTGGCTTGGAGCTCACTGTGTAGACCAGGTTAGCCTCCAGTTCAGAGATTACCTGCATCTGTCTCCAGGATGCAAGGACTGAAAGCATATACCACCACACCTGTTGTAAAGAATACAAAACAGTCTCATGCTGGGCTAACTTTAGTCCCAGCACTTGGGAAGCAAAGGTAGCTGGATCTCTGAGTTCAAGACCAACCTGGTCAGGGCTATACAGAGAAAGCCTGTCTTGGAAAACCAAAACCACCACCAATAACATGTTTTAATAACACTTCTTCCAATGATGTTTCATCTATGAATAAGTGGTTATTATTTGACTGGGTTAAGAAGATGAATGCTTCTCCATCTAAGAGAATACCGCTCAGATCTGGGTGTTTTCGGGCCACCTTCATTTACCTTACTCAGTAAGAGAGAACATTAGAACTTTCACTTATCAATGACAAAAGCACTTTGCAGATTCCTAATACCAACAGGATTAACAATACCAGCCCTGTTTCTCCTGCTTCTCAGAGTAATGGCTGCTACAGCTGCCTTTCGACTCAGCTCTGCCTCATTAACATTTCCCCTCCCAGAAGCTGCCTACTCCATAAATTAATCAGGAAGCCGAGGGTGTAGGTCAGCTGTCCCGAGCCTGCTCATGCACACAAAGCCCCGAGTTTGGTCCCTAGCACTGCACAAGCTACGGCAACTGGGTGTGACACCGACCATGCTCCTAGCACTGGTGGACGCAGGGAGATCAGAAGGCCAAGTCATCTCTAGCTACCCGGGAAAGTCGAGAGACCTTGTCTGTAAATAAATAAAGCTTTATTGGATCACAGCCATAGCCATTCTCATGTGTGGCCTGTGGTCACGTTGGCAGTGAGAGATGAATAACTGTTACAGAGGCCGTGTGTTAGAAAAACCTCCAATATTTCCTAGTTGACTGCTGTTTGTTTGGGACACTGTTTCACTGTGTAGCTCAGGCTGGCCTTGCACTATGTAGACCAGGCTGGCTCGGGACTCAGGCCTGCTTCTGCCTCCCGTATGCTGAGATTACTGGGATTTATCACTACAACCTGTAGCTTGCTCACAAAAAATATTTGCTGTCTATTGTTCTAGAAAAATTTCAATAAATAAAGTCCTGCACATGGCGTGTGCATGTGTGTATGGAATGCCTTGACATACATGCAGAGGTCACAGGATGACTTGCAGCAGTTGTTCCTGTGTTTCTACAGAGGCTCCCGAGGACGGCGCCCAGGCTGTGCGGCTTACACAGCAAGTGCCTTTACTGGGTGAGCATCTCACTGGCCCCAAATCTGATTTTTTTTTTTTTTTTTAATAGAGTCTGGCTGTGGTGGCACACACATTTTTTTTCTTAAGATTGATTTATGTTAGTATACTGTCACCATCTTCAGACACACCGGAACAGAGCATCAGATCTCATTACAGATGGTTGTGAGCCACCATGTGGTTGCTGGGATTTGAACTCAGGACCTCTGGAAGAGCAGTCAGTGCTCCTAACCACTGAGCCATCTCTCCAGCTTCCAGTCCTGTGTTTTCTATTGAGAGGATCCCATATCCGACAGAAAGCATTTGTTGGCGTTTGGTCCCATATTGGTATCACATACTCTAACATTCTCGTCTGTGTCGGGTTCCAGCACACGTGAGGCCCCGGGGTCAGGTTCTAGCACACGTGAGGTCCCGGGGCCACTCCCAGCCTAGTGCATGAGGTGCTGCTACATCTCCTTGTTGTCCGCTCATCTTTTCGGTTTTGTCTTGGCCTCCCAGGTGCTGGCGTCCACAGGTGAGCAGCTGAGCCCCTGTATAACTGGGCTATCGCTCCATCACTGAGCTATGTTTTCAGCCCTTGGATTATTCGCGCTTGGTGGTGTTAATGCAATGCAAGCAGGCCATTAGCTTATTTTTGTACCAGAAAGTCCTTCTAACTGATTAATTCTGAATTGAGACAGGCATTCACGGATAGCCCACCAGTCAATTGGTTATATAACCAGGGAGCTGCCATGTGACCGTATCAAATAAAGCAAAACCAATATTGTTACTTCCTTGTTCAGCTTATGAAGAAAGCTCCTTTCCCAAGCTGTTAGAGCAGTTTGCTGATTTCCTATTCTAAAAGAAAAAGAAAAAAAAACCCAAAAACAAACCAAAATTTAATGTTTGAATAAAGTTAATTTGCCTGAAGTTTTTCTTCTTAAGTACATTTATCCAGAAATCAGTCTAGGTTAGATATTTGAATGATATTCTGTTGTTGGTAAATTCTTCCATTCCTTAAAACTTGTTTATCAACAGCTTTTTATTCTTTTGTTCTTTTTGTGTTATTCTCTCTCACTCTCTAACATAGGACACCCCGGGACTCAAGGCAGCCACCCTATATCTGGTGCCAGGATGAAGGTCATATGTCACGTGCCCTTCGTCCATGACTTCTTTAGTAGTTGTACAAATCTTGCTGCCACTGGCCCTTAGAATACTTATCAACACGCATAGGAAAACCTCGGAATTCCTTCATTTGGTACCTCACTATACCACAGGAAAGGATACTATCAAAAGATGTCATGCAGGCAGGAATGGTGCTGGGGCAAGAATCTGAGGGCCAGGTGGCCAAAAGCTATGCCTCCTCGTGGTCTCTTTAGCTCCTCACATTCCTAGTGCAGAAACAAACAGCTCCTCAGACACTGCTGAGAAGCTGGAATCCACCCTGGGGTGTGTGTGACTACCCTTTCCTTACAGCCTCTTATTAAAAAGATTTGTACTTATCTTATTAGTATGTATATATGTGTGTGAGTGAGTGGAGGCCAGAAAATGGTGTCAGATCCCCAGGAGCTACAGGTACAGGCAATTGTGAGCCAACAGCTCAAGCTACAGGGTGAGTTCAAGACTAATTTCAGCTATATCTGATGACCCTCCTCTCTCTCAAAAGAAAATGAAGAAAAACCTTCCGTTGTTAGAAAAAAAAAAAAACAGACCACAGCTCTAGGAGAACTTGGACACCACCTACTCTTAATCAAACGTTATCCTTCCCTGAGGAAACTCTGGTCCACTAAGGGGAAGTGATTTAATGTAGTCTGACAGGCCTCTTTGGCAGCTCTTTGCAGCGCGGGGCATGGCCTCTGGTAAAATACCTTTCCACAGAACTTAACCGGACAGCACCAGGAACTTCCCTGAAGTTGCACTTAGACCAGACTTCTGGGTGAGTCTCAGATCAAGCTGCTGCAATCTCTAGTCAGAGAGAGAGATAGGGTGACCCAGAAAGGGGAGGACCAAAGCTGGAGGCTGACACAGGAGCCACGCCCCCCTGCAACTCCTCTGCTGCCAGGGCGACGCTACGGTCACGAGCTGAACACGCCGCCGGGAGCGAGCACGTTCGCCCCAAGGCGGGGCGGGAGGCGTGCGCGCGCCTCCAGGGCAGGGGGCGGGGCCCCGAGCAGGGCCGGGGCGGGGCCGCGGAGCTGAAGGTGCTGCAGCCCGGTTGCGACAGGTGCGCTGGGCAGAGCGCAGGACGGCGGCGGTGCAGCGCGAGCCCCGACGGCTTTCGAGTCAGGTAAGCGCCTCCTCTCGCCTCTTCCTCCGCAGCCTGCGTGCGCGCGGAGACCCCCGGCTGCGCCCTGCACTCTCCCGGCGTATTTTGAGGCGGTGGGGAGCAGGAGGTTCACTCCTTGGAGCCCACGTTGGAGGAGCCTCCCATGCTTCGCTCTCCCTTCTGAGAAGTCCCGAGGGGGCCGAGCCTTCGCTGCCCGGGCCCCTGGTCTCCCACGGGATGGAGGGAAAGTGGCATTTCATCAAAAGTCCAAACTCCCTCTCAGGGAGGTAATTCAGCAACTCTTTTCCTTCTTCCACGCGGCCGTTCCTTCTCCAGTTTTTTCTCCCTTCCATTCCTCCAGATGAACTCTGGTTAAGACTTCACATCCTTCCGAACAGTTCCTACTTGCTGTGTCCTTCCCAAATCGCTATGATGTTCTTGAGCTGGGGCCCACCGCTCACTCACATCCGTAGGTGTTAATATTAGGTAACTGTACACCCCTAGCCACACACACTCGAGCTTGAAGTTGTGGGTGCTAGGAGCGAACCATCTGGCACCCGTCCTAGTCTCCTTATTGGTGCTCACAACAATGAGTTTAGCTGATCCTGGTGAGAGATACTGATCTGCTATTGTCTTGCAACTAATTCCAGCCTTCAAAAATCTGCCTAATCCAAATGGTTCTGTTGACTTTACAAGTTAGCCAAAGACTCTGGGGTTATCAGTTTTTAAGGAGTTCCCTCTTGGAGGACAGATCATCTTTTGCAGCTAAGTGGGTAAGTGGGCTACTTTGTGTCTACACAGTTACTGGTACAAATACTATTCCAGTTAGAGTCTGTGGCCGACCAGTCTTTTGGAGTTCCTGTTCATGAAGTGTGATCATGTTTAGACAACCTTCAAAAAACTATAAAGTTAGCAGGGAAGAACAACTCCTCCTCCCCTGCCACTGTCTTCTCTTCCTCCTCTTTCTGCTTCTTCAAAGAATTCTCCACTACCCTGGAGTTGTCTGTCTAGACTAGGCTGGCCAAAATGTGGCTGCCTCTGTCTCTTGAATGATGGCATTAAAGGTGTGCTCCACTGTCCCTGGCCTTCAATGTATTTTTTAAAAATTACCATGTGTGTGATGTGTGTATGCATGAATACCAGCCAGCGTGCCGTGGCAGGCATGTGGAGGTCAGAGGGCAGCTTATAGCAGAGCTGGTTCTCTTTACCTTGGGATTTGAGGATCAGACTTGGGTCCTCAGACTTGTGCGACAAACGTTCGAATCTTCTGCACCATCTTGCCAGCCCAGAAAAGTGTTTTCTTTTGCTTTTTTACATTTATTTAGTGTATGTGTGTGTGTGTATTCGAGTGTGTGTATTCGAGTGTGCGTGTGCACAGGAGCACCATGGCATATACATTGTATGTAGAAGAGAACAGTGGAGGTCCAGGGTCAGGCTTCGTGGCAAGCATCTTTCACCTGATAAGCCATCTTCCCAGCCTGGAAAGGGGTTACCTCTTTTTAAAGGTCTGCATGCACATATATGTGCATCGATGGAATAATATAATTATGGTACTAAATTATGTTAGGAATATTTGTGTGTGTGTGTGTGTGTGTGTGTGTGTGACTTTTATGCCCATTCTTATGTGGATTCAAAGTTCTAAAAGCTCCTACCCTTAAATGGGTTAGGTTTCACCACAGATACAACTACAGTATCGGTGAAATCATTTGCTGGTATTGTTTTGGTATTTCTTGTCTCTCTGCACCTGGCCCCGAACCCCTGGGGCATGTGCACTAGGGAAGCGACCCCCACTGCCGCATAGCCTTTTGAAAATGGGATCAGACCCTGTCTATTATCCAGCAACTGGGTGAGTGGTTGGAGGAGCAGGTCTCACTGTCTATGTGTTAGACTCAGAAGCAGAGTTACCAAGTAGTCCCCCGTCTGTGTGTAGTCTCTGGGCTGGGACAGTACATTGTTAACGTGAGCAAAGTAGTACCATTTTGTAAAAATGACCTCATTGTATAACTTTGTTTGACTTGGTACATTCAGCCTTTGTTCCCAACTCTAGTTAAAGGTGGGGCCAAGTTTCAACCTAATAATTCTAGGAAGAGAAGGCTCAGAAGTGAAAGCAGCTCTATTAACAGTAGAGACACTGTTCGATGCGGAGGTGTTCTTCAGTGCCTTGTTTTGACTCTGGGTGTAGCTCAGCGGTAGAGAGTGAGTTTGGGATGTGTGAGAGACTGTGTTCGACCCCTGCACATGCACACACGGAATATAAAGTCTGTCGTGTCTTATGCCAGTTGGGGCGAAGGTCTGAGCCTTTGAGGGTTCTTTGGGGAGTTTGACAATCTGGTGATCTGAGACTTAGGGTGGCCTTTGAAAGCGCTTCATCTGACCACAGGCTTTTTGTTGAGGTTGGGAGGGGGGAGTTATGTCTCATGGAGCTCAGGCTAGCTTCAGATTGCTAGGTAGCAGAGGCTAGACTTGAACTCCCACACCTCTTGCCTGCGTCCTCCAGAAGACCACAGCTCGTAGGTGTTTAGCTGTGTAGCAAGGACCGAGTCCAGAGGATGGACATGACGTGGCCCCTCCTGTAGGAGCTGTCCTACCTGTTAAAGGAAAGGCTAAGTTAGTAGTGAGTGTGGCAGTTGTCTTACTGGTTTGAGCGATGGCACTCAATAAGCATGTGTCATTGGTGTCCCCTGTCTCGTCCCCTCTGTGCCCTGGAAAGTGTTTTCTGATAGAAAGATTTGTAAAGGCCTCAGGTTTATTTGTATGTAACTGTGTATTTTGAATATCTACAAATGCTTATTAGAATGTGCCAAAAATAATTTTAATTTTTCTGAGGGTTCCGCCAATCAACTGTAATCAGGTATAACTTTATAATTCTATGCCCGAGGCTTATCAAACACGTACACGGAACATTGCCGAGTGTGGGAGATCAGGAGGCATCTTTGCTATAAGTGACTACTTTACTACATATTGGGAAAAAATGTCATTATTTAAGCTGAAAGTGAAACTAGCGTTCAAACTTTTTTCTTGTTTTAGTTTTAAATTAGATTTATTTTGTGTGTGCGTGAATGTATATATATATGTATGTATGTATATATAAGTGTGTGTGTTTGTGTGTATGTATGTGTATATGAGTGTGTGTATGTATGCGTGTGCGTGCTTGTATATGTGTGTGTTTGTGTGTGAGTGTATGTTTGTATGTGTGTGAGTGTATGTGTATGAGTGTGTATATATGTGTGTGTTTGTATGTATGTTTGTATGTGTGTGCTTGTGTATGTATGTGTATATGAATATGTGTTTGTGTATGTGTGTATATATGTGTGTGTTTGTATGTATATGTGTTTGTGTATGCATGTTATATGAATGTGTGTTTGTATGTGTGTATGAGTGTGTGTATGTATGTGTGTGAATGTGTGTGTATGTGTATGTATGTGTATATGAGTGTGTGTATGTATGTGTGCAAATGTATGCCATGGCATGCCTGTGACTATCTGAGTTGTGGAGATCAGCTCTGTTCTTCAACAGTGGAGGTCCTGAGGATTGAACAGACTTGCAGCAGGAACCTTTACCTTCTGAGGCACCAAGCCTGGCTGCAACTTCCAAGCTTCCTGTACCCCCATTACTACAGATGGGTGACCTGCATTTAGATGGAAGAACATCCATTCTACAGATAGGGAATAAGAAGAGGCCACCCTTTAGAAGGTGGCTGGGGTCTCTATCTATGCTTCCTATAGGAAGAGGAAACACTCCATTGTGGACTGTGCCTAACCTCCAGGCGTGGCTAAATCACTTAACACAGGCTCTTGAAGCTTTTAGTAACAAATTAGTGGCTCTGTGTAATTTCCCCTTTATCGATGAGGTTGAGGGGTTTTGGTAAATGGTACTTTTAAAGGGATCGTTCTGATGTGTTTTTTTCTGTGGCTGGACGGAAAGGTCTGAGATGCGAAAACATTTTTAAGATTTCTTTTTAACTATATGTATGGGGGAGGGGCAGTTATGCATGTGGATACAGGTGCCCAGAGAGGACAAAAGTGTCAGATCTCCTTGGATGTAGATTTACAGGAAGTTTTAGGCTGCCTGATTGTGGGTCTCGGAAGAGCTTAAGGGTCCTTAACCTCTGAGCATCTCAGACTCAAATCACTGGAGATTAAATGAAGACTTCTGTCACTAAAAGTGGGAGGTCTCACCCAACAACAGTCCATCAACCTGCGTGTACAATGATTTCCCGTCACATTAAGACATTTGAGGCGGTGGGGGGGGCTGTTCTTTTCTCCACACAGGGTAGCTCCAGCTGCACAGCCTCTGATTCATGCGCACACAGCTTTTTTAAAGGTATGAGTCCATTTTTAAAAAAATATTTTATTTATTCTATGCATATAATCACACTGGTGTGTCTGACACAGCAGAAAAGAGCATCAGATCCCATTACAGATGGTTGTGAGTCACCATGTGGTTGCTGGGAATTGAACTCAGGACCCCTGAAAGAGCAGCCAGTGCTCTAACCACTGAGCCATCTCTCCAGCCCTCCTCGTCATTTTATAAGTAAAATCATATCACTTGCCTGTCTGGTGGTGGAGGACACCTTTAGTCCCAGCACTCGAGAGGCAGTGGTAGGTGGATCTTTGTGAGTTCCAGGACAGCCTGTTTTACAGAGTTCTAGGGCAGTGAGGGCAACACAGAGAAATCCCATCTTGAAAAAACAGTCAAACAACAATAACAAAGACCTTATTTGGCAGCTCTTTTGTCTCATGCAGTGTGGAACAGGTGACACACTGTTTCTCCCAAGTTGAAGATTCCTTGACCTTGGAAGCTCAGCTCCTTGGTTCCTCCTAATGGTTGCCTGAGCTTCAAGCCTGTACCTAGGTTTAGAACATGGTCAGTTCAGAAAGATTATTCCAGAACGTGAGTAAATAAAGGGGCTTAGGCTCCAACCTACCCCTCCCCACTGTCCAGGAGGGAAACTGAGTAGCAATAAGAGCTTCTGATTCTGAACTGTGAGCCTGTCTGTCTAGACATGCTATCCTGTGATTTCTCTCTACCACCCTGTCACTACCTCCATTGCTTCAACTCAGCAGTAATAACAATACTACTACTACTACTACTACTACTGCTACTACTACTACTACTACTACTACTACTAATAATAATAATAATAAACCTTTTTAAATGTTGAGACTGGGTCTCATATAGCCCAGGCTGGCCTTGAACTTGTGATTCTCCTGCTTCTGCCTCCCAAGTGCTGAGACCAAAGTAGTGTGCCGTAGGCTCAGCTTAGTGGGTGCTTAGCGCCCTGTGCCAAACAAGGCTTGGTGCCGTAGATTTGTATTCCTAACTCCGCTAGACAGGCTTCGGTTAAGATCGCTATTGCTGTGATGAAACACCACAGCCAAAATCGGGTCAGGGAGGAGAGATTATTCGGCTAACCCTTCCTCCCACAGCACCGTGCATCACAGAAGGAAGCCAAGACAGGAACTCCACAGCGCTTTCTCACCTGCGGTGGCGGTGGCGTGAGCGCCAGCATTTGCATCTTCCCAAACATTGCCTGAATATCACTTCCTACCTTTTGCTAATTTGATAAATGCTCAAACACTGTTGACTTAATCTGTGTGTTTGTTCCTTTTATTCTGAACGGAGTCAATAGGCTGGGCTGGCCTCGAAGGAAGCGGCCTTGGCTGCCGGGATTACAGATTGTATCACTCTGGCCTTAATGTCTAGTCACTGAGCATTTGTCACACACTCAGCTCCGTTTCTTTTCTTTCTTTCTTCTCCCAGTGACTTGCCTTTCAGTCAGTCCACGTCTCGTTTTTGTTTGCTCTCCAGGGCTAAGATTTTTGCTTTTTTCACTTGTTTGGAATGCTGGGGTCATGGGGGAAAGACGGGCTCTCCAACCAGAATGAATGAGTGGGTTGAAAAAGTGGGAAGTGTCAGAAGTTGGGGCTGTGGTGTGATAAAAGCCCTGTGTGGACAGAGCAGGGGACCCGCCCAGTAGGTGATCCTGGACAAGTCATTCATTGCCAAGTCTCTGTAAGAGCGAAGGGTTGGGCTCATGATCCCAAAGTCCGCTCTGTAAGGCTGCGGTTAGCAAGGCATTCCGGAGTCCCTTCTAGTCCTGTCCCACCGCTCCACCTCCCCCACAGCCCCCCTCCCACTCCCCCAGGCAGACTCCCTAGGGAAGATCGGATGCAGTAGAGACAGTTTCCCCTTGAGTAAGTCTTCATGGAACCCTGAGATCATTGCTTTAGCCCTTTTAACGTTCAGGACCGCAGAAGTTAAAATAAAAACTGCCACAGCGCTTTCTGGTACTCCTGTAGACTGACCCTTGGGAAGCTCGTAGAACAGGCTAGAAAAGCCCTGCTGGCCTGTCACCCAAATCCTGTCCTGTCTGGTGGCTACGAACCAGGTCTCACCCTCACAGGAGAATTTATGTTGCCATGTCCAGTTATTGGACAATGTCTGCTGTTCCAAACAGAAGCCCTTTTTAGTATTTCCTTTGTGATTTCTAGAGGCTCACTTATAAAATGTTACTCTTTGGGCTGAGCATGGTCCTTGCTCCTGGAACTCCTGCATTTGACTGAGAGGAGGGGGGTCATGAGTTCAAGGACAGCCAGGGCTGTAAGAAGAACTTATCTCAAAAAAAAAAAAAAAAAAAAAAAAAAAAGAAACTTAAAAAAAAAAGATACATAAGATAAATGTTCATTTTTATTTCCCTCTTAATTTTTTTAAACTTTGTTTTATTGTTTATGTATGTGTGCAAGTATGCCACAGTGCGCACATGGAGGTCAACTTTCTTTTCTTTTGTTTTTTCAAGACAGGGTTTCTCTGTGTAGCCGTGGCTATCCTGGAATTCACTCTGTAGCTCAGGCTGGCCTCAAACTCAGAGATCCATCGTGGTCTGCCTCCTTGGGATTAAAGGTGTGCACCACCACTGCCTGGTGTCTTTCTTTCATGTGGGAGCTTGGGTTGTCAGGCGCTGTGCAGAACCACGGAGCCATCCTACCATGTTAGGTTTCTAGTTTTTTATTTAATGTGAATGTATATGTGTTTGTGTGTGTGCCCAAGGAAGTCTGAGACCTGCCGGCTCCTTGAGGCCCAGGAGTTGCAGGCAGTTTGGACCTGCCTGATATGGGTGGTGTGATGTCGAACCGTTCTAGAGTCATGTAGATGCTTCAGGGAGCCAGTACCCAAGGATACAGTGGAAATCTCAGTACGAGTCCTTCAAGATGCCCCCAGCGTGTTTCTCTGCGCTTATCTCTCCGCACTACCCACCCACCTGGCACAGCAGCCCCAAGTGATTCATTGTTTCCTGGACCCGCCCGGTTCCCTTCCTGCCTCGGAGCCTTGGCCGTTCCCACAGCCTCCAACTGCCCCCACCCCATTCCCGATGAACTCCCGTTCCTTAGAATCCAAATAAAATGCGACTTAAAACAAACTCCCGAACAGGTATATTCTAGAATTGACTCTCGAGTCATTGGCTGTCATCTCATTTTTGCTTCATTTCTCGCCTTGCTACTTGTTACGGCTTCCTGGGAAGATTACCAGCGCTCTGCGGAGGAGGCTTTCTGCTTCATTGTAGCCGTAACGCAGAGCAGTCGTACTCACAGCATATGCAATGTATCTTATCTCGCTCCCGTGGTATTATATAGTAGTTTAAAGTCCTCTCTGAGGGCTCCAAAGTCAACGTTGAACTGGCTGCCACTCGCCCCTTGGTCATCTTGTTCCTCCCTCTCAGCTCACTCCCTAGCCATTTTATTCCTGCCTCAGGGCCTTTGCCTAGAACCCGACTGGCTGCCTGCCTGTGTCCTCCCCCTCCTTCTGCATTCCGCTCAAATGCCATTCACCAGGAGGCTTTCTGGAGCGGCTCTGGAGCCCCTATCCCCTTCCCCTCAGTACCCCAATCACCCCTGGTGCGCTTGCCCGCCTCACTCACATCCTTCATCTGTCCCCAGCGGAATGGACGTTCCCTGAGACGAGAGACCTTGCCTATCACTGCTAGTTCTTAGCCGCAGACCCTGCCCAGTGTGGTAAAAGCTCAGTAAATATTTGCTGGGCGAATGAATAAGCATTGAAGATAGACTTCGAGTTTTAACGAGTCTTGCGTGGGTTTGCAGTCCAAAAAGGTGTGGCGCTATCTTTTAAATGGACAGCAGCCGGGGGAGTTCCGTGTGGGTTCACATCAGGTGGCACCCTCTGAGGATTTCTGGAGGACAAAGGCTACAATGGTAGCTGGGGTTTGGTTCCGTCGTCGGTGCAGATTTCCAAGGTGATCCCAGGATCAGGACACTGGTCGGCTGCCACTGTGTGCGCCTGCGCGTCAGCGCGTCTGCGTACTGAGTTGCCACTGAGAAAAATGGCGCTTTTGGCTCTCAGTAGCTTCTAATTTTTTCCTCCTTTGTTGGTTTTGTTTTTAGAGAGTTCTCTGAGTAGCCCTTGCTGACCTGGAACTCACTCTGTAGACCAGGCTGACCTTGAACTCACAGAGATCCGCCTGCCTCTGTTGGGATTAAAGGCAAGCACCACCATCACCCAGCTCTCTCCTTACCCTTTAAAAGCCCGGAATCCAGCGGGTAAATGCCTCGGGACCCAGCAGACTTCTGCTTTCCTCTCGGGGAAGAAACGGTCCCGAGCCCCCAGGAATGCTGAAATTATGTTCCCTCTACTTAACTTGGAATGAGACCAAGTAGAAATGCTTTGACAATAGCTGTGAATCAGGTTTGCTTACTTGCAACTAATTAAACCTGACATTATACCAAAGTCATCTCTTCCCCCGCTCCATCTCTCTCCCTCCCCCTTTCCCTTTTTTCCCTTCCCCTCCCCCACATTGGACTTGAACTCACAACTGTCCCTTCTCGGTCTCCCTAGTCCTGGGAGCCCAGGTGTAACCCCATGCCTCAGAACTGACTTCCAGCCTTTTCCTATTGTCATGACTGGATGGCCTTACTTTTTTAAACACCTCCCCCCCCCCCCCCCCCCCGCTCTCTTCTCCCTACCATTGGCTTCAGGTTTTAGTTCATGAAGGCCTTTCATTGCAGCTTAAGTTTTCAAAGCGCTTTTGCTTTTTTTCCTCTCACGTAACCCTCAGAATATTTGTGTCACTTAATATCTGGCTTTTAAAAGAAGAGCCTGAGACTCACTCAGTAGGTAAAGCTCCTGCTGTGCAAGCTTGAGAACCCGAGTTTGCATTTCCAGAACCCCAAAAACACCACATGCACTATCTTTCCCCTAACCTTCATGTTCTTATGACAAGAGACCCTGGAAGCTGGTGGATAGTCTAGCTTGGCATAAGCAAGCAGGAGAGAGAGAGGGAGAGGGGGGGTAAGGAGGGAGGAAGGAGGGATAAGAGAGAAGGGGGAGTAAGGAGGGAGGGAGAGAGAGAGAGAGACCCTGCCTCAAAGAAGGTGGAAAGAGGAGACAGACATCTGAGGTTGACCTCTGACCTCTACATACTTGCTATCATACATACACGCCTGCAGTCACACACAAACATGCTTATATACAGTGCGCGCACACACACATAGGCAAAGATTAAAACACAACTGAGACCCAGTGAAGTTGACTCTTCCATGCTAACTGAAGCATTAAAGATACAAACGTTACAATTCAATTGAGCCATTGATATTGGTGCTAAAATGCAGCTCACTCCTGTAAGTCCAGCACTTGGAGGATAGACAAGAGAGGAATTTAAGGTTGTCTTGGTTATGTAGCCAGTTTGAGGCTGTCATGGGTTATATAGAAACAAGAAGGTCAGAGATGAGAGACGGCTCAGCTGCCAAGAGCACCTGTTGCTCTTCCAGAAGACATGGATTCCATTTCCAGCACCTACATGGTGACTCAACCGTCTAGAATTTCAGTTCCACGAAATCTGATGCCCTCTTCCGACCTCCACAGGTACTGCATGCACATGGTGACGAGCCATACATGCAGGCAAACATATAAACGGGTAAAAGGAGGGGAGGGGGCAAAACCAAAACATCAATATTTATATGTTTGTAATTAATCCCTAAGAAATAAGGTACGGAGCATCATTCTTGGGGGGTTGCCTGGCATTACTGTTTCCGTGGTTTGCGTGGTTTGCATGGCTTCCTCGGCCATGTGGTTTGATGATTCCTTACGGGACCACACTAGCTGTTCTTACCCTTGGTTCAAGCACCATCCTGTGCTCCTCCTCTTAGGTTCTCACAGAAAGGCAGGATTAGAGAGCTCGCTGGAGAAGAGTCACGCTTCATTAAGTCTGTTTAAATCTCCTGCTTAAAGGAATTGGCTCCATTATCTGAACTGGCTCTTCAGATTGAGCAAGCTCTGAGGAAAATCATCTAAAATTTCAGATAAGAACTGAAGCCAGGCCTTTCCTGGAAGTGGCCAATAGCAAAACTAAGAAGGCCTGTGTCTGGATGGGGTGTTGATTAATTACTAAGGACACGGACTGGGGTAAGGAGGTTCTGTCTTCAGGAGCAGCTTAGGACCCTCCTAGCATAAGGCGAGTGTCCTTAGCTCCTGACCCCCTCGAGAAACAGATGAGCTGACTCCCCCCATTGATTATTTTCTCTTAATTAAGCTTGTAATTGGCAAGACCTGTGAGCATGTGGTTTACAGACAGATACTTGGTTTGGCTTGTTTTGTTTTTCAAGACAAGGTTTCTCTCTGTAGCCCTGGCTGTCCTGGAACTTGTTCCATAGACCAGGCTGGCCTCTAACTCAGAGATCTGCCTGCCTCTGCCTCCTGAGTGCTGGGATCATCGCCGCTGGCTCTGAGGTACTCAGTGACATGTGGGACTTTGTTGAACCCTGTAGGGAAAGTGTTCCCTGTGCATGCCACACGCATGTGATGTGCCGATGGTCACGTATGTAGTAGTGCATAGGATTAAAGGAGAAACAGTCTAGTGAGAAGCCTTGCCAACTGTTCATTTCCAATCTTTCTCACATCAAGTAGACTTTTCCCCACTTTCGTCTTAAATTTGAAATTATTGGCAGTCTTTTTTTCTGTCGGTTTCTCTTACTGTATGTTTAACAAGACCAAACCTGCTGAAAAACCCTCGCGTGAGCTCTTCGCCCTTTGCATCGAGTTAATTATCAACAGGAGTGGAGAGCGGGAGGCAGGGAGGAAGCAGAGGACAAAGAAACAAATCGTTATTTGGGACTGAGGTGGAGGTTAGCGTATATGTATCACAGCTGGTAATTGTTTAATTTAAAGGGAGAAAAAGAGAGGTTCCTGGATGATCTTTTATGACCTACAAATTTCAGATCAAAGTGACTTTTTTAAAGGTTATAAATTGTATTTTATGTTTAAAGAAGATATGTGAAAATTACCACAATTATACATCTAACAAGCTAACTTAGGTTTCTTCTTTTTTTTTTTTTAAGATTTATTTATTTATTACATATGAGTACACTGTTGCTATCCTCAGACACACCAGAGGAGGGCATCAGATCCCATTACAGGTGGTTGTGAGCCACCATGTGGTTGCTGAGAATTGAACTCAGGACCTCTGGAAGACCAGTCGGTGCTCTAACCACTGAGCCATCTCTCCAGCCCCTCTTTTTTTCTTTTTTACATTAGATTGTTTTGCATGTACATTCCTTTGCTCACACATGGAGTCAGAGAGCAGCTTTTGGAGCGAGCTCTCTCCTTCCACCGTGTGGGCACCGTGGGGTTTCTGAAAGGCAAGAGACCTCTACCACTAAGCCAGGAGCAGCCCAACTTTCTTTCATTGGTGAATGGACAGAAATAAGTTGAGTCTGTTCCACAGCCACACTTCCACTTTGTTCAGGCGGAAGTCACCTTGTTTCCAGCCTCGCCCCTAAGTGAACAGGAGTTGATTTTCTTTCTGAGCCTCAGGTTCTTTCTGTACAGAACACTCAAAACAAATAAGGAAACAAAAGACCTTGGCCATGCATGTTGCTGTGAGCCTGCCCGCCCAACGCTCCTGAGGCAGAGGCAGCAGAAGTTCATGTTCCAGTTCCAGGCCAGGCTACATAGCAAGAGCCTGCCTTAGGAAAAGGACCCTTGGGCTGGAGAGGTGGCTCAGTGGTTAGAGCACTGACTGCTCTTCCAGAGGTCCTGAGTTCAAATTCCAGCAACCACATGGTGGCTCACAACCATCTGTAATGGGATCCGATGCCCTCTCCTGGTATGTCTGAAGACAGCTACAGTGTACATCTATATAATAAATAAATAAATCTTTTCAAAAGAGAAAAGAAAAAAAAAGGTCCTCTGAGTTTGAGGCCAGCCTTGTCTACAGAGAAAGTTTCAGAACAGCCAGAGCTACACACAGAAACCCAGTCTCAAAAAACTGAAAGAAAGAAAAAAAAAAGCTTGCAAGATGTTAGGAATTTGGTTTTTTATTTGCTTTGCTTTGTTATTTTGTTTTTTGAGCTAGGCCCTCAAGTAGCCCAGGCTGGCCTCAAACTCGCTGTGTAGCTAAGGATAGCTAGATGACCTAGACCTTTGTTTATTAATTTTGTGTTGTGTGGGGTGGGGGGTGGGGGCATTCGCACATGCCACAGCTTGTGTCTGGAGATCAGGGGACAGCTTTGTGAAGTCAGCTTTCTCCTCCCAGGACAGACCCCAGGAATCGTAGTGCTTGATTGTTAGGCCACAGTCACCTTGTTGCCCTTTCAGTGGTCCTAAAGGCCTCTTACGTTTCTGGACGTCTGGCCACAGTGTCCCAAGTGGGATTCCAGGCATGAGTCTCCAGGCCTAAGTACCGTGCAGTGCTAGGGAGAGAACCCGCGGTCTTGGGCATGTGAGCATTCTACCAACTCAGCTGGAGCCTCAGCCCCAAACATAAAGTACTTTTATGGTCATACGGCCACCATTTTTACCGAACAGTTTAGCAATGAACTAAAAGCACCGGGAGACAAAGCTTTAGGGAATTGTCTTCATGGTGCCCAGAAAAAACCCTTTATGTTTACCTGAGCTGACAGGGCAGAGCTGCAGACCAGGTCAGGGCTTCTGGACTGTGTCTTTTGCCATCTTGACAGCCCTAAAGAAGCCTGTTCGGACTACCCTGGATGCCCGGCGTGTTATTCTCAGCACGCTGTTAGCCTGTGGGAATCAGAGTCTGTAAGACTTGTAAAGTCTGGTCTGTCACTTGTTTTTGTTGTTTGGAAACAAACAAAAACAGAGCCCCAGCAGGATAGAACTTGCAGCAATCCCCCTGCCTTAACCTCTTGAATACTGGGACGGCAGGTGAGAGCAGCAAGGCCTATCTGGTTCTACTACCTTTCATTTTATTTATTTATTTTTACTTATTTATTTATTGGGCAGCTTGTGGGGGTTGTTTCTTCCATTTCACCATGTGGATCCCGGGGACTTGAACTCCGGTCATCAGTCTTGGCAGCTTTACCTGTTAAACCATCTCCAGGACCCTGGTCCTAAGACTCGGCAACTATGTGACTCGGGTTGTGAAGCTACAGGGGCCTGGCAGAGACCTAGTGTCCGTGGGTAGGTGGCTAGAAGGCTGTCTTTCTCCCTGCTCTGGCTAATGACCCTGGGAAAGAGGACGGAACTAACTCCAAGTCTCTTTTGCACTGGGATCCTAGAGGAGGCTTTTCAGAGGCACCTTTGGACTCCCCGTGAGAGGGTCATCTCCAGCCCGACGTCATCGCTCACTCTGTAATTCCAGCGACCGGGAGGCTGGCCTAAGAGGACGGAGAGTGTGATCATATAGTGAGAACCTGTCTCAAAAAGAGATGGAGCCTCTGATGATGTTTGGGTGGCCCCTCCCGGATTAGGAAGTACTGGACGCCAGGAAGAGAGCAGGCCCTGAGGCACAGCCCCAAACAACGAATTTCTCTCAGGGCTGTATAACACCAGTCAGGCTTCCCATTGGGCTGGGCACTGGAGCGTAAGATGTGGGTGTTATATGAAAGAGACATCAGCAGAGACAGGTTTCCACCTGTACATCAGGTGCCATTTATGCCTGCAAGGAATATTAATGAGGTCTGGGTAAGAATCAGGCACCAGGGAGGGACAGCTGCAGGGAGGGACATCTTAACTGTGCAAGGAGTTCTACGTCACATTCGGAAAGCTCTCATGCAATTAACAAGCATAATTAAGTTGTAGAGGTAATAAACCATTTATAAGTGACATTTAAAAATAAATGCTGGGCTGGAGAGATGGCTCAGTGGTTAAGAGCACTGGCTGCTCTTCCTGAGATTCAGAGTTCAAATCCCAGCAACCGCGTGGTGGCTCACAACCATCTGTAATGGGATCTGATGCTCTCTTCTGGTGTGTCTGAAGACAGCCACAGTGTACTCATATACATAAAATAAATAAATAAATCTTTAAAAAAATGCCAATGAGATGGTGGCGCAGCTCATAAAAGCGCGTGTTCCATACACACCTGACGACCTGCTTGGACCGGCAGAAGTCATGGCGGATGGAAAAAGCACACATTCCCCAAAAGCGTGCATTCTAAATGCCCAGTGACCTGAGAAGGGATTGTCAGATTCATGGTGCAGGGAGAAATGCAGTCCCCAAGAGCTGTCTCTGAACTCCAGATGTATGCCATAGCACAAGCAGGTCACACACACACACACACACACACACACACACACACACACACACACCACACATCACACAGACACCACACACACACATACACACTAATACACACATAACACACACACAAACACCACACACACATATACACCATACACACCAAACACACACATACATATACCACACACACAGAGAGTTGTAATTTTAAAAGAAAATAAATGTAGTTTCAAAGGGGGAATACCATTTTCCACGTCTCCTGTCAGGCAGGGGAAAAGTTAAAACAACTTAGGTCTCTCTCTTGTATAGTGGCTGTTTCAAATATATAAATTGATGTGACTTTTCTGAGAGAAATTCAGGAATGTCTATTGAAATTTTGGGAAGCTCCTTTGTCCATCAAAGGCGCACCTCCAGGTGGGCACTGAGCTCACATTCATTGCGGGCTCACGAGGAAGAGCCAAGCGACCTCACTGTTCGTTGATACTCCTTGATAAGTTAAGATATCACACAGCATGGTGCTGTGCCATTCTGGATGGTGGGAGATTTCTTTGTGACTGAGGTGGGAAAATGGACAAAGGGGGAAAAAAGCCACTTCTGTCAAACAAGGATATAACAAAAAGCCTTTGGGTATTTTCCATATAGTCTTGGTTGATTGTGAGAGCCCAGGCTATCCCTGAACTGGCAGCACCCTCCCCCACTGGTCTCAGCTTCCTTAGCGTTGGGATTACAGGCGTGAGCTGTTCTGAGCTGCTGCACTATTGCACTGTTTAACTGTGTGTTAACGTCTTGGCGCCTCAGTTTCCTCATCTGCAGAGTCAGCACCGCCTGCTTAGGTCATCGGGTGAGGGCTCTCTGCACAGTGGAGACAGAAATGGTGCCGGACTCCACCCTCAATCTGTGGACACGATTAAAGATGAGAAAGCTTTCAGCACCAGGAGAGACAATTGGAACTGGAGGGCGTTTCGGGGAGAGCTACAAACCTAGGGCAGTGGAAATCTATGAAGGATCCGTAACTGAGACCCCTAGAAATGGAGGATACAGAGCCTGAACCAACCATCTCCTGTAATTAGGCAAGACTGCCAGCCAAGGGATTGACACAGCAACCCAGCCACAAAACCTTTGACCTACAATGTGTCCTGCCTGTACGATATGCTGGGGTAAAGGTGGCGCAGAAACTGTGGGAGTGGCCAGCTAATGTCTGCTCCATGGGAGGGAGCCCACCCCTGACATGCCTGGAGGCTGGCAACCAGAGGCTGGGTAGCCTGAAGACCTAGCTAAAACCAAACATGCCCGGCAACAGACAAACGGAAGATTCCAGATGCTGTTCTGATCTGCTCTCCTCAGAGGCAGGAGCCTAACGTAACTGTCAGCAGAGAAAGCTGATGGAAGCAGATGTGGAGACTTACAGGCAGACGTGGAGGGGGGAGAATTGTAGGAGCCAGTGGGGTCAAGGACATCACAGGGAAACACTCAGAACCAAGTAACCTGGGCTCATGGGGACTCGTGAGCAGAGACTGGTTTGAGACACTGAACCACCAAACAGGAAGCCCTCTGCCTGTATGTTACAGTTGTAGCTTGGTCTTCATGTGGGACCTGACGGTGGGAGTGGGGTGACTCTGATTTATTTGCCTGCTTTGGGGACCTTTTCCTCCTACTGCGTTACCTCATTCAGCCTTGATTTGAGGGAAGGCGCCTGGTTTTATTGCAACTGCCATATTTGGTTGATATTCCTGGGAGCCCTGCCCTTTTCTGAAGGAAAATGGGGGAGGAGAGGATGGACGGGACACACACACACACACTACACACATGCATGTGCACATGCGACACAGAAGAGTGGAGGGAGGGAAAACTTTGGTGGGATGTAATATGTAATATGTAAGAGAACGAATTTTTAAAATGTGAAAAAGTTGTAGGGTAGGGAAAACATTCTACTCTGGTAAACTTTTGTTCTAAAAACATGAATTAAAAACAAAAGCAAAAAAGAGTAGAACTTTTAAGATTTTTATTTTATTTATTTATTTATTTATTTATTTATTTATTTATTTATTTATTATGAGTACACTGTAGCTGTCTTCAGACACCCCAGAAGAGGGCATCAGATCTCTACAGATGGTTGTGAGCCACCATGTGGTTGCTGGGAATTGAACTCAGAACCTCTGGAAGAGCTGTCAGTGCTCATAACTGCGGAGCCATCTCTCAATCCCCCAAGAGCAGAACTTTTAAACTGGGAGGCAGGCATGGTAGCAAATGCCTTTAGTCACAAAAGTTAGAAGGCAGAGGCAGGCGACTGTGAAGCCACTCTGGTTTATATAATGACTTCCAGACCATCCAATTGAGACCCTAACTCAAAACTCCCAAAATAATCAAACCAACTTTCTTAATTGAGCTGGGCATGGTGGTGGAACATGACTGTAACCTATCGCTCAGGAGTCAAAGGCCAGCATGGGTCACCTAGTAAGACCCTGGTCCCCTCAGTAAGAATCTGTGTTGGGAGATGGCTCAGTTAGCGTAGCGCCCGACACATGAGCATGGTGGCCCGGGTTTATCACCAGTGTCTAGTTAAAAGCTGGATGTGGTGGGTTTTCCTCTAACTGTAGCATCCAGCAGTGTGGGAGAGAGGCAGCTCTCCAGACCTCCCAGCTAGCTAGCTACTCCAGCCAATCAGAGAGCTCTAATCCCCGGAAGAGACTGTCCGGAGGTGGAGACAGGATGATCAGATACACAGAGAGTAAAGCCAGTCTGGGCTATGTGAGTCTCAAAAAAACACACGTAAAGGAAATGCAGCACTAATGGATTTTATTCATTTAAAATGCTCATTTACTGAGTTTTATGTGTATGCGTGTGTGCCTGCATGAGTTTCAGTCTATCCTTTACATGAAGGGGCCCAAAGTGGATTCTGGGAATCCAACTGAAGGGTGGAGGCAACAGAGCTCACAGTCACGGAGCCGTCTCTCCAGCCCCCGGGTATTTATTTTTTGGGCCTGGTCTTGCTATAACCCAGACTGGTCTGCAGTAATCCACCTGTTTAGCCTTCTAGGTGTTGGGTTTACTGACATGTGCCACTATGCCCAGATTTGAAAAGAGAGAATACTAGTAATTATCTTACTGTTTGGCTTTGTCTTGGTTTTGTTGTTGTTTGAGACAGGGTCTCACTGTGTAGCTTTAGTGGAATTTGTAGATCAGGCTGGCCTTGAACTCACAGAGGTCACCTGCCTCTGCTTCCTGAGATTAAAGGCATGCACCAGCACTCCTGTTTTATTTTATTATTATTTGTTTTTAGACCCCCCCCCCATGAGTCTTTTTCTGTACCCCAGGCTGGCCTGGAACTTACTCCTGTCTCAGCTTCCTAAGTGGTGAGATGACAGGTATGAGCCATTGTTCATACAATTTTTGTTTTTGCTGCTGTTTTTTAAGACACAGTCTCTGTGTAGCCCTGGATGTCCTAGAACTTATTCTGTAGACCAGGCTGGCCTCAAACTCAGGATATTTGCCTACCTGTGCCTCCTTAGTGCTGGGATGAAAGGTGTGCACCACCTCTACCCAGCATCATACAAACTTAAGATTTATATTATTTTCAAGTATGTGTGTGCTTGGGCATGTGCAGGTGTGTGTATACATTTGTGTGTGTGTGCTTGAACATGTGCATATGAATGTATACATTTGTGTGTGCTTGAACATGTGCATATGAATGTATACATTTGTGTGTGTGTGTACTTGAGCATGTGCAGGTGTGTGTACATTTGTGTGTGTGTACTTGAGCATGTGCATATAGATGTATACATTTGTGTGTGTGTGTGTACTTGAGCATGTGCAGGTGTGTGTGTACATTTGTGTGTGTGTACTTGAGCATGTGCATATAGATGTATACATTTGTGTGTGTGTGTACTTGAGCATGTGCAGGTGTGTGTGTACATTTGTGTGTGTGTACTTGAGCATGTGCATATAGATGTATACATTTGTGTGTGTGTGTACTTGAGCATGTGCAGGTGTGTGTGTACATTTGTGTGTGTGTGTACTTGAGCATGTGCAGGTGTGTGTGTACATTTGTGTGTGTGTACTTGAGCATGTGCAGGTGTGTGTGTGTACATTTGTGTGTGTGTGTACTTGAGCATGTGCAGGTGTGTGTGTACATTTGTGTGTGTGTGTGTGTGTACTTGAGCATGTGCAGGTGTGTGTGTGTACATTTGTGTGTGTACTTGAGCATGTGCAGGTGTGTGTGTGTAAATTTGTGTGTGTACTTGAGCATGTGCAGGTGTGTGTGTGTATACATTTGTGTGTGTGTGTACTTGAGCATGTGCAGGTGTGTGTACATTTGTGTGTGTACTTGAGCATGTGCAGGTGTGTGTCAATGACTCAGCATGTAGTGCTGGGAGTTGAGCCTGTGTCCTCTGGAAGTTCAGTCAGGGCTCTGACCCGGAGCCACCTCTGCAGCCCCATTGTGAATTCTTTCCCATTGGAGCCTGTGGCAGACTGTCATCTTGACTACACAGAGGGAGGGCTGCCCAAGCCTGGTAAACACTGGCAGTGGAGTTGGAGTTACCAGGTAATGATGGTAACCATGGCGAGACGGTGGGCGATGCATGCCCTGAGGGAGGCACCTCGGCCATCATGACGCCCGCTGACTTTCAAGCTGTGATGGATGTTTTCTTTTCTTTTTTGGTGCTGGGATTTAACCCGGTGTCCGATGGGCGCTCATCGTAGGTTCTACTGCCGATCCACCTCCCAGCTCTAAAACTATACTTTTAAAAACAAGAGCTTATTAAGACATAATTTACACACGTGCAACATATGTATTTAAGTGTCCCATGCAGCGGGCTTTAACGTACCCGCACGGTCCAGCAGCCATCACCAAAATCAGCTTTACATTTTGTCTCCTCCCAGAAAAACCCATACGGAATCCTTCGGTTGTATTTCCTTCTTTCCCCAGACAGGGAACCGCGGACCCCCTTTCACAGATGCAGCCACTCTGGACTAGACGGTGTCCTGCAAAGTGTTTTCCAGAGGCCGTCCGGGGCACAGCATATATACTTTCATGGCAGAACCTTAGTTCATTGCTGTCCTAGTCAGGGTTTCTATTCCTGCACAAACATCAGGACCAAGAAGCAAGTTGGGGAGGAAAGGGTTTATTCCGCTTACACTTCCACATTGCTGTTCATCACCAAAGGAAGTCAGGATAGGAACTCAAGCAGGTCAGGAAGCAGGAGCTGATGCAGAGGCCATGGAGGGATGTCACTTACTGGCTTGCTTCCCCTGGCTTGCTCAGCCTGCTTTCTTATAGAACCCAGGTCCACCAGCCCAGGGATGGCACCACCCACAATGGGCTGGGCCCTCCCTCCTCCCCCCTTGATCACTAGTTGAGAAAATGCCTTCCAGCTGGATTTCATGGAGGCATTTCCTCAAGGGAGGCTCCTTTCTCTGTGATAACTCCAGCTTGTGTCAAGTTGACACAAAACCAGCCGGTACAATTGTCTCACGGATATACCACATCCTGCTTGTACATTGATCGATCGTGCCGTGGACATTTGGATTGCACCCACCATTTGGGTATTGTGAATAACAATGCTGGGGACTGTTGTGTGTGTTTACATGGGCTTTTATTTTGGATAATTGGTTGGACTGGTTGATCGATTTAGACAGGGTTTCACATTGATTGATTGATTGATTGATTGATTGACTGACTGGATGATTGATGACTTATTTAGATAGGGTCTCACAATGATTGATTGACTTAGACAGGGTCTCACATTGATTGATTGACTGACTGGCTGACTGACTGACTGACTGATTGATTGATTGATTGATTGATTGATTTAGACTGGGTCTTATCATATAGCCCAGGCTGGCCTCCAACTCAGAGTGCTGCTACCTCAGCCTCCTGAGTGGTAGAATTTGAGGTGTATGCCATCACGACCTTTGTGATTTTTGTTTTCAGACGACAGAAGATCTGCAGATTTGTTAGGGATGGGTGGTGTGGTAATTTGATATACGGACACATTATCTTGAATGCACATACATGGGTTCTTTTCTATATGAGTGTATGCAAACACATGGGAAAAGCGCTAAATCATATAGAAGTTTATACGTAATCTTTTAAAGAACTGGTACCCTTTCCAAATGATCGGACTATTTTTCTTTCCCATCCACAGTACACACATTCCAGCTCTTGTATCCTTACCAGCACATACCAAGCTACAATTTCATAAGCGTGCCTCACAGTAAAAGATACTCCCATCTTCTACTGGCCATTGTGACACATACTTTTAATTCCAGCACTCAGGAGACAGAGGCAGGGAGGTCTGAGTTCACAGCCAGCCTGGTCTACATCGTGAGTTCCAGGACAGCCAGGGCTACACAGAGAAACCCTGTCTCAAAAGCAAAAACCAAATAAACAAAGAAAAGAAAAAGAAATATTTTATCTTCCTACCCAGTTCACTCACACACAGCTCAACAGCATTTTTACAGATGTTTACCTATTGTATAATCAAAGTAGCTACAATCTTCTATTCCTTTTTATTAAAACAAATAAATGGGCTGAGGCTATAACCCAGTGAGCTTTCTCACTGAGTTACTGAACACAGTTTGCTGGAGGCTCTGGGTCCATTATTCAGCTTTGCAAAAACAAAAGCAAGAGCAACGAGCAGGCCGGTTCTGACTCCCAAAACTGGTTTTGAAACTCATTAATTGTGCCCTGGAGTTAGAAAAACACTAGGCCATTGTAAGTCTCATCTTACACAAGAGGGCGGCCAAGGCCCAGACAGGTGTCTTCCTAGGTCACTTGGCTAATTAATGGCAGAGGCAATATTAGAGCCCACGCCTGTTATCTTCTGGTTTGGTTTTTAAATTGAAATTTAAAGTCTATTCCAGCTGCAGTGCAGATTATTCTGATTTTTCAGGGCCCCATCACAGGACCTGCTCCTGAGTCCTTCCTAAGAAAGTGGCCTGTATTTCTCTGTTTTGTAAATTTTTGCAGTCTCTGGCACCGTGGGGCCATGTGGGTTTGGCTCACATAACACGGAGTAAATGCATGAGAGAGCCTGGGAACACTGATGTTAGAAGGAAATCTCCCAGGCTCCGTGTCTGTGGCCAGTGGAAAACGTGGGCCTGACCGAGTGCCAGAGGTCACAGGCCACATCACTAACTGGCTTTTTAATGTAATATTTCGTTTTGTTTTTCAGCCCTGGGGGTTGAGCATAGGGCCTTATGCATGCTCTGCGAGCACTCCACCTCTACGTTTAGTTTTCGTTTGTTCTTCATGCCTTTTCCACCTGAAGACTGCTGTCCGCCTGGCTCCTCACTGTCCCAGCCTATGACAAAGATGGCGGAGAGTCTCCGGGTGGTGAGGAAGGTTGTCTCTTCCTTTCGAGTTCGCATTTGTGTGTTTTTCTTTCCTTTGCCTTCCCTCTCTGCCCCAAGTGCTGGGGATTGACCTACAGCCTGAAAAATGCTCCGCTGCTGAACCTCACCTTTAAAAAAATAAATATTTTGTTTGTTTTGAGGCAGTGTCTCACTTTACCTTGGTTGACTCTGTAGACCAGGCCGGCCTCAAATTCGTAGAGATCTGCCTGCCTCTGCCTCCTAAGCACTGGGAATGAATGCGTGCACTGCCATGCCTGGTGCTTGTTTTGTTTTAAAAAAAACTTTAATTTTTGTTGTTTGTGTGGGCTGGAGTTACAGGTGGTTGTGAGCCACCATGTAGGTACTGGGGTCATCTGGACGATCAGCTTTAACCACTGAGCCACCACTTTAGCCCCGTCTTTTTATTATTTTTTAAATTGTGTATGTGCATGTGTGTTTGTGTGGGAGTGACATGCACTGAGCAGAGCTTTCGGGTCCCTGGAGAGGCCTGTGGTCTGTGAGCTGCCTGACCTGGCTGCTGGTAGCAGAACCCAGGTTCTCTGCAAGAACAGTGCAGCCCCTAAAAGAGCGATCCTCCCAGGCCCTTTGGTTTCCTTTAACATAGGCTCTCAGGTAGCCCAGGCCAGCCTTATACTTGCCATGTAGCCAAGGCTGGCCTCAAGCATCTAATCCTCCTGCCTCCATGTCCACAGTGAGGAGTTACAGGTGTGTGTCAGCACAGCTGGCTACTTATGAGGAGTTACAGGTGTGTGTCGCACAGCTGGCTACTTTTGTAGATCTTTCAGAAGAATCGTTTTAAATTAGATAACCAGATGAGAAAAAAATTATGAAAATAAACTACTCATTGCACACTGATTTCATGCTGTCTAGGCTTGAAAGGAGGTTCTAGGTAAGCTTAGAAATTAAGCATCATATTGGACAAATTTGGTGTGTTTACACTTAAGGGAACTTTTTTTGTTCTGTTCATAGATGGCTACATGTCCCAGGCTAGCCCTAAGCTTTTGGCTGCATGTCCCAGGCTAGCCCTAAGCTTTTGGCTGCATGTCCCAGGCTAGCCCTAAGCTTTTGGCTGCATGTCCCAGGCTAGCCCTAAGCTTTTGGCTGCATGTCCCAGGCTAGCCCTAAGGCTAGCCCTGGTCTGCCTGCTGAGAGCTCTCAAGTTGCTCCATTCTGTTTGCTGTTTTGTTTATGTGTCAAGGCAGACCTGGGACTCCAGCAGCCTCCTTCCTCAGCCTTCCAAGTGCTAGGTTTACAGTCACAGAACTAGCATACTGTTGGGTTATTTTGAAAGGACAGATTTCTGGATGCCGGGGGAGTGTTCTACGGGCCCCTTCCTACTTTTCCGGAATACATGTCCCTCTCCAGCCCTTAAATTCTGTGGTCTCCAGCCTTTACTGGGGGAAATCCTTGAATACTAGACTCATTGCAAGGTTCTGGTTAAAATGTGGTCTCCCTGGGTTCTTCTCCAACCTGATGAATAATGGGGAAGAACCCAATAAGTCAGTATTTTAAACAAGTTTGCTAGGTGATTCATGTGTGTACTTAAGTTTACGACCTACTGAATTAAAATTTCTTTCCTCTTTCATTTCTCATCTTGACTCCTCTCGGTTCCTCTGGTTACACTCTTGACTTTGTTGAGCCCAAGCCCTAGTTATTCATTAGCATTTATAAGGAAACACCCACTATGTCAACCGTGCTGACTGGGACAAGCTGCTCTGAGTTCGGCGCATGGGACCTGTCTGCGCTGTGTTCAGTGGCTTCCGGTAGTCTGCAATGATTTATTTAGTAAACAGGCTGTGTGTCTCAGTCCCCTTTGCCTGAAGGCACTCTGTATATACAAATAGCTGGTTCTCACAGGTGACTTCAGAGCCTGAGGCCTTTCCCATCTCTGACAGATTCTGGTTGTGGTGATTAACCAGGACCTGTAATTCAAGCACTTGAGAGGTGGAGAGAAGGAGGGTCAGGAATTCAGTTAACCTCAGCTACATAGCAAGTTCAGTGTCAGCCTAAACTGCCTAAGACTCTCAGAAAAATACACCAGAGGCTGGGGAGATGGCTCAGTGGTTAATTAACAGCACAGGCTGCTATTGCCAAGGACCTGGGTTTGGTTCCTTACTCCTGGATAGCACCTTACAACCCAATGAAAGTCCCATTCTCAGGAACCGGGCGCCCTCTTCTGGCCTCCTTAGGCATTGCACAAACATGGTGCTCATACATAGATGCAGGCAAGACACACACACACACACACACATACATATAAAAAACAAAAAAGTAAATAAATCCTCAGGCCTATACCAGGTTTCATGGAAAATGCACATATAAAAACAAAATAGTCCTTGCTTTTCCATGTATATTTATTATACCACAGAGATTTAAAAAAATTGAAAACCTGATTAGTATCAACTGGTATAGAGGAAAAATTATAAGCAGAAACTACCCAGAGATTACCTGGGTTCAGGGAAAATAAATAAATCCGACTCCCTTTCTCTAAGGGGTCACCATGGCGGCTGGGACCCCGTAACATACCCTGAAGACTGGAGGGCTTCAAGGGTCTCATTGCTGCTTAGTACAGTGGGGCTCAGGTCCGAGTGCTCTCTGCACCACCCCACTTTCATTTTGGCCAAACCAACCGCACCCCTAAATTTTTCTGAAAATTTCCTGCTGGCAAGGTTCCAGCATTTGAGGGTGATGACGGATTCTGTGTTTGAGAGCAGAGCCATCTTCTGTTACGTAAGCGACGAGGAGCTGTGGGGATGAGGCAGCAGCTCGGGTGGTGCAGCGGGTGAGCTTTAGCTGACGTCATTCCTCCAGCTTGCACCTGGGTGTTCCCCACCTTGGGTGTTGTGCACCACAACAGACAGGCCACTGAAAATGCAAAAGAGGAGGTGAAGCGAATCCTGGGGCTGCTGGACACTCAGCTGAAGACAAGGACTTTTCTGGTGGGTGAGCGAGTGGCACTGGCTGACATCACGGTTGTCTGCACCCTGCTGCGGCTCTAGTCACAGGTCTTAGAGCCTCCCCCAATACCAATTTCCTTACCTGCATTATCCAGCCCCCCCCCCCCCCCCGTTCAGGGCCATCTTGGGGGAGGTGCAGCCGTGTGAGAAGATGGCGCAGTTTGATGCTAAGAAGTTTGCAGAGAGCCAGCCTAAAGAGAATACCCCAAGGAAAGAAAGGGTTCACCAGAGGAGAAACAGAAACCCCAGGCTGAGTGGAAAGAGGGAAAAAGGCAGCTGCCCCAGCTCCTGAGGAAGAGATAAGTGTGAGCAGCCATTGGCTGCCGAGCCCAAGGCCAAGGACCCTTCCGCTCACCTGCCTAAGAGCACCTTTGTGTTGGATGAGTTTAAGCATAAGTACTCCAGTGAGGACACCCTCTGTGGTGCTGCCATATTTTAGGGACACTTTGATAAAGATGGCTGATCCCTGCGGTATGCTGGGTACCACTTCCCTAAAGAGTTCACCCAGACCTTCATGAATGTTTCAGCGATTGGACAGTCTGAGGAAGAATGCCTTTGCTAGTGCTATCCTCCTTGGAGACAACAACAGTAGCTCTATTGCTGGTGTTTGGGTCTTCCGAGGCCAAGAGCTCGCCTTTCTGCTGAGTCCAGATTGGCAGGTGGGTGATGAGTCATATACATGGCGGAAACTGGAGCCTGGTAGTGAGGAGACCCAGATCCGGGTTCAAGAGGGTCTCTCCTTGGAGGGGGCCTTCTAGCATGTGGGCAAGCGGTCAAGGCTAGATCTTCAAGTGAACACGTCTTCCAGTCTCCTCGATGCCTGCACCTACCCTTCAAGGGAGATGTCGGTCATTGAAGGAAACTGAACACTGAAATAAATAAATAAATCCTTAAAAAAAAGTTTAGAGCTAAAGAGATGGCTCAGTGGTTAGAGCACTGACTGCTCTTCCAGAGGTCCTGAGTTCAATTCCCAGCAACCACATGGTGGCTCACAACCATCTGTAATGGGATCTGATGCCCTCTTCTGGTGTCTGTAGACAGCTACAGTGTACTTACATATAATAAATAAATCTTTAAAAAAGTTAACTGAAGCTAAAGATCGACAGACTTACAATGTGATCAGTGTTATTTTAGTATTGTGTGTGTGTGTGCCTGTGTGTGTTCATTCCGTGCTACATGCATACATGCCCCAGTGTGTGTTTCGAGATGAGAAGACAACTGATAGGACTCCACTGTCTCTTCACCGTGTGGGTCGGAGGGAACCCTCAGGTCATCAAACCGACACTGTCACGGAGCTGTCTCAATGGCCAGGTAGCATTTAAGGAGAAGAGAAAGTGAACCCTGAGGGAGGCTGGGAACAGGGCTGAGTGGAGGTGGAGGCTTCCGTGATATAACGAGAGTAATTTGAGTCTGGAGAGCACCATTAAAAAGCTAATTTCAAAATTGAGGGACTAATTAGTCCTGTAGATGACGAGAAGATAAAATGATCTAAAGCATGGCTTTAATCCCAGCCCCCAGGAGGCAGAGGCAAGAACAGCTGAAACATGGCCCTTGCTTTTTAGTTTGGGGCTTTTTTGTTTTGTTTTTAGAGACAGGGTTTCTCTGTGTAGCCCAGGCTGTCCTGGAACTCACCCTGTAGACCAGGCTGGTCTCACAGAGATTCACCTGTCTCTGCCTCCTGGGTGCTGGGTTTAAAGGCAAGGACTGCTCTTGGTCCTTGTGTTGATCATAAGTTCTCTTCAGCGGCCTTCAGGAAATGTCTGGGGATGAAGCGAGGCCAGAGCAATGGATGAAGATGACCATTGGAGCACGTGAGGACTGTAGTCTGACTGTGCGTAGACGCAAAGTGAGTGTGAGAGGAAAAAGCTTAAGATAAAAAGTAAAAAGCTATGTGTGAGTTCAGGTATGTATTTATAAATACAGTAACATAGTCATCAGAAATAGCTCACATCTTCAGTAGAAGGGCGAAACTGGAGATAGAGACAAGCCTGGGGTCTGGGGAAGATGAATCGTCAGGAGCCTGGATGCTGTGGTTTAGTGGTAGAGCCTTCATCCTGCACCGTCAAGGCCCTGAGCTCAATCCCTAGTACAAAGGTGAGGGGTGGAGAAAAGGCTAGCCAGAAGGTTGCCACAGTTTCTTTTTGGATCTGTGTCTGAGAGAGGAGGAAAGATTGTGTCTGAGAGAGCCTGTTTGCCTCCATGTTTTATCCCTGGCCTGGTAATGTGTGACTCAGTAAATGAATGTGAACACTTAGCACCAAGTACTCAGCAAGTGTAACATTATTCCAGAACCTTCCGTTAGTGGCTCCACATGTGAATTTGCTTCTCATTACACAATCACATTTCTAAGCAAAATATCCATAAAAGGAGATAAGAGAGCGATCACATGCTCCAGAAGTGACCGTGTCCTGATACAAACACCGACATCCTTGTTGACTGAGAATTTGGTTGGTGTCACAATTATCCTATTGTCTAGATACATATTTCTTCAGACAGCTGGCTGGAGTTCGCCCAGTGGCAGTGACCAGCCCGACATGCCTATAGACTTCTCTGTTGTGTCTCTGAGTAATAAAACAGTGAACCTTTTATGTGTGGTGGATGAAGCTTCTTGCTTGTTTAGAGGATTATTTGGGTGACAAGGAGAGTGTCTCATTACTCAGACTGGGCTGTCCTCAAACTCACGGTCCTCCTGTCTCTACCTTCTGGACGGGTATTACAGGGGCTTGCCTGTCATACCACACCTGGCTTCAAGTCATTAAGGCTTCATTTTTTTTTCATATGATTTGCATTTATGTCAAGAGTTTGAATAAGGGCTGGAGAGATGGCTCAGTGATATAAATGTTTGTAGTTTATGTAAGATTTTTATTACATACATAGGTATATTTTATTATATGCATATTTTTACATATTTATTATATATAAATGACCTAGAAGGATGGGTTTGGGAATCTGAAGAAGAGTCTCATCTAGAAAGACTGGATGGCTGAAGAACAATTAATTCTACACCTTTAAGCCCATAATAGCTGAGATCCCTGATTACAGTGGGAAGTGTGCAGTGCCAGGAGAAACTAGTTTCTCTCAGGAGTGGGGATGATTACCTCTGACGCTCACTATTCTGATAACAGCTGTCCCTTGAAGTCTTTGGGGCTGTGGATGCTCGAATCCCTTTATATAAAATAGGGTGATGTTCGCTTATAGCTTATGTGTAATACATGACATCACCAGACTACTATGACATCACCAGATTACTTATTACGTCAGCAGACTACTTATGACGTCACCAGACCACTCATGACGCCTAGCTTGACAGGTGCTGGTCAGATAGTTGCGTTATGTATATTGCTCATGGGATAACGACCCAGGTCTGTGCATTCAGTGTAAGTGCAACACTTTTGCTTGGTTTTCTTTCTTTGATGGTTTCTTATTTTATTTGGCACAGGTCTGGCTGGCCTTAAACTCATGACTATTCCCCAGCCTCAGCCTCCTGAGTACTGAGAAAACAGGCGTGGACTAACCTGCATATGTGAGTTTCTGAAAATAGTTTTGGTTCTCAGTTGGTTTTATTCCACTAATGCAGAATCCAGGTGTGTAGGGAGCAATCTGTGGCTGTCACTGTCTTGTTTTGTTTTTTAGTAAACGCTAATCACATTCACGTGCGCTTGTGCAAGCTATGGAAGTCAGAGGTCAGCTTGTAGGAATCAGTTCTTGCCTCCTAACATGCAGATCCTGGGGCTTAAACTCAGGTTACCAGGCTTGGCAGGGCGCACCTTTACTCACTGAGCGAATGTGCTGGCTCACTGTTCCCTCACTGAAAACTGGCTGGTCACAGGCTTGCATTGAGGTGGTTCAGGAACGAATCAAAGTGGTCTTCCTTCCTAGCAATCAGCATGCTGTCTGTTACCGAACCCGACCCAGAACACGGGGTGGGTAGCAAGGAGCACCACCACGGTCGCGGCCACCACCATAGGCAATGCATTGCCATAGTCAGCTAAAATAATTGTTGACAGCACATGACGTTCACGTCTCGTCTTTCCAGCAGCCTTCCGTGTTCCCCTGCAGATGCCGGTGCACGGTAGATCTCCTGTCCTAACGTGAATGTGAAAACCGAGGGAGAATTTTGTCCTAAAGGTCATACACGTAAGGCGTAGACCCCATCCCTGCCCACTCAGAGGCCACTTCTTTCCACTGTTGGACTACGGCCCAAATTCCTCGGCTGGCGGTGTGGTTTTCAAGACTCTTCCCCGCCTGGCCTCCTTCTGTCTGTTGGAATCTCTCTCCTCAGACGCTAGCGCTGCGCTTCCCCCTCAGATCCACTGCCCCCACTCCTCTGCCCTCACTTTCAAATTCTTTCCATTCTGAAAGTCCCAAGTCAAGCTAATGTCTTTTCCTCCCACCAAGCCAGAGGTTTGCATTGCCTCTAACCACGTCGTTGCCTTGTGCTGTAATTGTGTACATGGCCGCCTCGGAGTCGATAAATCACGAGGAGCTTTCTGTTCAGCTTTTAGGGTACGCTCTACTCATTGCTTGGTTATAAGGCGAGCTTCTCCTAACCTTCAACATAAGGTGAATATATAGGTTTCCTGAGCATTTTTGGACAAAAGTAATTAAAACCATGAACTTGGGGATTGCTTTTTCTTTTTTTTTTTAACTTTATCATCTCTAATCCTTCAATGAATACATCCAGGCATGGTGACAAATGCTTGTAATCCCAGCACTTAAAAAGCTGAAGCAGGGATGTGACTTCGAGGTCACCCAGACAGACCTAACTCGTAAGACCCTCGGAATGCCCAGTGCTGCTGGTGGATTGTGTACTTAGCATAGTGCCTTCTTATGCTGCCCAAGCAAGTCTCTGCGTGCACGATTGCTGGGTCTATCTATCCACTGCCGCGTCTGCTTCTGCCTTTCCTTTCTCATGGACAGCGTTGAGAACATACTTTGTATATTTTTTCTTCTTTTATCCATAATGGCTCACTGTGAAAGAACTGACATTTATACTCACGCCCAGGTCAGAAGCAGAATTTTTCCAAATGTTGTCTTAAAGTGTTGGTCAACATTTCCTAAATTTGGCTTGAAGGGCAACTGCTGTGGTTTCCGGTCTTGACACTTGACTGAATTACACGTCGCTCCCTTGCCTTTTTTCTCGGCAGAAACAATGCTGACGATGCTTGATGGGTGTGTCAATAACGTGGGGAACGGAGACCCACGTGTGTCACAGATGTCATCTGGTATACTCAGGTTGAGGTCACACGAGTAAGAGACACACATGGTCCAAGCTTTCACCCTTACTGTTGACTTTTTCTACAGGAGTGTCATTCCCGCTTCATCTTATTCATCCTATTGTCATGAATTTTTTTTTAAAGAAAAATCTAAGTTTGAGAAAAAAAACACAAGCTTTGGGTGGTGAGAAGAACTGTACCTGAATATACCTCTCTCTCACCCAGGCTTGTCTGCGTTGCTGTGTACAGTGCTACTTTCTAACATGAGAATTAAGTCTTCAAAAACAAACTTGTTTTCAGAGAAGGCTTTGATTGGAAGGACAGCATGTACCTATGGGGATATAGGGTCATGTCAGACGGTGATCTGCAGAGCTCGGTCAGTGCCCTGTATCCTGCTGTTGCCAAAGCAGATGGGAGTAGTTCTAATGGCCACATTCTGTAGACCAGTCCTGGTCTGTGGTTGTCAAGAGAACAGCTTTTTCATCTGTATTTTTCCCCCTATTCAAATAAGGAAGTGTTGACTTGCTTCTGAGCTCACCTCTTCTGGACAAAGGTTGGAAAACCTTTGGAAATTATGAGGGCAAGAAAACCCCACCTCCAGGTTGGCAGGTGGGGACTGAGTGGTGTTAGGAGTACACTCTGTGTGTTCTACAGCTTGAAGGGATTCCAGAAAAGAAGGCTAAGTGCAGAAGATTTACCCTCTTAATTTAAATATATACTTTACCCAGTTATTTAAAAGGCCTCATAATTATAAGAGCTAATGTTAGTATAATACATTTAAAATATTCTTCACAATACTAAAGTATGTCTAATATTTAAAATGTATTATCTCCTTAAATCTACAGTAAGATCCTAGAAAGACAAATGTTATCCTTGTTTTTCATTTGAAAATGCTAAAGCTTAAGAGATTATGAAAGTTGAAACATTTCACACTTACACACCTGGAAACAATGTATCATGATCATACTTACCCTGTGTCTTAGTTAGGGTCTTACTGCTGGGAACAGACACCATGACCAAGGCAAGTCTTATAAATGACAACATTTAACTGGGGCTGGCTTATAGGTTCAAAGGTTCAGTCCATTATCATCAAGGCAGGAGCATGGTAGCATCCAGGCAGACATGGTGCAGGAGGAGCTGAGAGTTCTACATTTTCATCTGAAAGCTGCTAGTGGAAGACTTCCTTCCAGGCTGTTAGGATAAGGGTGTCAAAGTCCACATCCACAGTGACACACCTACTCCAACAGGGCCTTACCATCTAATAGTGCCAATCCACTGAAGGCTGCTAGTGAAAGACTAACAAACATGTAGCTTGGGTGAGGTCTTAAGCCCACACCCACAGTGACATACCTACTCCAAGTCATGCCATTCCCTGGGCCAAGCACATACAAACCATCACACCTGGTCACCCTCACTCATCTCCCATCTCCTACTTGGCCTCTGCTTCTTCCCAATTAGCTCCTCTCCCCTTTTGTATCTTATTGATCATTCGATCAATCAGCTTTTATTTGGCTGTATTGGGAAGGGGTGCATGCATGCCAGTAGCCTGCTTGCAGAGGACAACTTTGAGAGGTTGTCTCTCTCTCTCCACCATGTGGGTCCCAGGAGTAGCATTCAGGTGGTCAGGCTTGGTGGCAAGTGTCTTTATCCTCTTAATCATCTCCCAGTTCCATGTCCTTTCTTGTTCAAGTGACCACAGCTTCTGTGTGCTCATGATGTGAGGGTTGCCACATCCAGAAGATGGTGTTTCGTGGAACTGCTGTCTGGCCTATGGCTCTTACATTCTTCCCCCTCCTCTTGCAGTGTCCTGTCTCTCTGACCCAGACTGACACCAGCACTGCAGTACATCATCACATTAGTAATGCTTTCCCTCTAGGGCCCAGCCATAGGCTTTTGGCCAGGTTTATACCAGATATGAATTCCTTCCTGTGGAGCATGCCTCAGACCCAATTGGGAAGTGGGTTAGTTAACCCACCCCTATCCCCCAGCAAACACACACAGCCTTGCCCTGTAGCACGGGTGGACATATCCTGCCTGTCCGGTTGGTATTGTAGCACACAGGCTCTATAGTCTGGTAAACAGTTGCTGACATTTCTCCTCCAGTGACCTGCAAAACCCCTTCCAGAACTATGAAATGCTAGCTAGCAGGGAGGCAGCTTCCAGCTCGGTTCTGCCTTGATTTCTGTGTCCTGCATCCCAAGTGTATGATATCTCCAACAACAGGGTCTTGCCATCTTGCTAGTTCATGTGGGAACCAAGAGCAGTGGTAAGAGTCTGTGTTGTTTTGGGTGCTCCGGTGGACTCCCCAACCATTTCTTCTAGGGATGTGTGTCCTGTATCTGCACTGGGGTTTTCATTTAAAACCTATGGTTTCCTGGGGCTGTACAGACGGTTCAGGGGTTAAGAGCACTGGCTGCTCTTGCAGAGGACCCAGGTTCAATTCTCAAAATCTACATGACCGCTCATATCTGTCTGGAACTCCACTTCCCGGGGCTCTGATGTCTTCTTCTGGCCTCCACAGGCATATACATGGTACACACACATACATGTAGGTGAAATACCCACTCATGCACAGAAAATAAAAATGAAAACTAAAGCAAAACAACAACGAAAAACAGCTGGTCCCTGTGTCTTCTGGGACCAGCATTGGCTACCCATGCAGGGCACCTCCACTCAAACTGTCATTGTCATATTGCTTAGTTTCTAAAGTAGTAGGTTTCTCACTCCCACATTTTCTCTCTCCCTAAAACCCATCACCATTTAAACCTTTCTACCTATGGTTACTTCCATGCTCCATGTGTTTTACTGTCCTCCCACCAAAGACTTCCCCGACCACACACTCACATGGAACTCTCGTGGCCCCTTCTTGCCTCCTGGCTTCCATAGACACGCTCTCTAACTCAAACACAGACATCTAAATATGTCAAGCCATAGTCTACCTATCAGAGTTTCTTCTTTAGGGCCTGTGTTACCACACTCAGTCTGATGGCTTTATACTTAAGACTTTTCCAATTTAAAGTATTTTGTACTTGTCTACTTTGCAGTGCTGGGGCCAAGAGCTTTGCCCATGCTAGACAAGCTCTCCCTGCTGAACAGTATCCCAGCCCCAAATGTAACTAGTTAACTAGTTCAAAGTAACAAACTTGCTATGCCAGAGAGCTAGCTCTTTCTCCTATGCCATGCAACCTCCCCAGTGCCTGTAGGGGAAAAAAGAAGGAAGGAAGGAAAGAATGAAGGAGAAACAGAGACCAGAAACCCTGTGGACTATGCAGAGCCTAGTTTGGGCTTCACTCTGAGATGCTGATTATATCTCTCCCCGGATGTTATTCCAAAGAGGGGACAATTTCACTCCAAATGTGACTTTGGAACCAATTTAAGTTCAGAAAAAGGCCAGCACAGTTTGCACAGTAGGGCCAGTGATAAAACGATGGAACTGGAATGGGACCTGAGATCACCTGTTCTGACCTCCTTTCACAGGAAACCGGACCCCAAAGATTCTGACTCCTCTGGCAGAGGTCACACGAACTTGGGGAAAGCAGCAGGGGAGTGCAGTCTGTTGACTTGGGCTCTCTTGCTTTGCCCATCTCTGAGTGCTGGGGATCCTGTCCTATGTTTAATACTCTCACCCTTCCTCTAGCCCACAGGTGTCTCAGAGTCTGACGACAAGATGGAATCTACTCCATTTAACAGACGACAGTGGACTTCCCTGTCCTTGAGAGTAACAGCCAAGGAACTTTCTCTCGTCAACAAGAACAAGTCATCCGCAATTGTGGAAATATTCTCCAAGTAAGTGCTGATCTTGGTCCAAAAGGACGGGCCGCCTTGAGCAGATTTACTACCTGTCAGGAAAATGGCTGAATGGTTGGGCTGAGCAGCCCTGGATTTTATGCACCCCATAGGCCACTCTAGAGGAAAGAATCAAAAAGCACCTCCCTATCTTTGAATTTTTATTTAACTAAGGAAAAGAAAAAGTTATAAACACAAAAGATATTTGTAAGAGTCGGACATAGTGGTGGAGCACACCTTTAATCACAGCACCCAGGAGGCAGAGGCAGGGGAAACTCTCTGAGTTCCAGGACAGCCTGGTCTAAAGAGTGAGTCCAGGACAACCAGGACTGTTGTACACACACACACACACACACACACACACACACACACACACACACACATTACTTATAAAGCAAAATGAGGAATGGAATGAGGGTCAGAGGAGAGACAAGAGTCTGTCTTATGCAGGAGCCATTGAGGAGTGTGCTTTGTTTTGCTTTGTTTAGTCCTTGGTTTGCCTGTTTGTACTGAGATAGGCTCTTCTGTAACCCAGGCTGGCTTTGTACTCACTGTAGCTGAGAATGACTTTGAACTCAAACTTCTAACCTCTGCCTCCAATCCTGGGATTATAGGTACAAGCCACCAAAGCCTTTTTTGTTGTGGTTGTTGTTTTTAGGGTTTTTTTTTCTTCTTCCTACTCTGTAGCCCAGGTTGATGGTCTGAAACTCACTGTTTCCCAGACCGGGTTTGAACTCATGAGAAAAACTCTTGCTTGACTCAGCCTCCTGAATGCTGCATTTCTTGGTGTAAACCACCATTCCCTGTGGAAAAAAAATAGTATAACTTTTATTTTTCAGTGCTAAATGTCATGCCCAGAGCCTTGTACATGATAGGCATGTGCTCCATCCTGAGCTTCATTCCCCACCTGTAAGAGTTGAAATAATGTTTGAAATTAAGGGTATCTGTTATACTTGTAACATTTCAAGTGTCTGATAGTAGGGCTTAGCAAATAAGGGTTTAGCGAAACAGAGGCATCCATTTGCAGGTTGCCTTTACTTTCACGCTAAGTCACCAGAGATACTGGATTAACAGAGACCACTATCTCAAAAAATCTAAACTATTTCCCATCTGGCCCTTTAAGAAAACAAGAAACATTTGCCAGCCAGGTTTGGCGGCCAGACTGGGGAGGCAGGGCGAATGGATCTTTGAGTTTGAGGCTAGTGTGGTCTACAGAGCGAGTTCTGGGATAGCCAGGGCTACATTGAGAACCATGTGGAAGGAGAGGGTTGAAAAAAAACGTGCATGCTATGCCCTCCACTGGCCTTCAACTTGAGGAACTTCCTGCATCTGCATGTCTGGTGCCGAGCATGGTGACTGGAGCATACACGCAGGAAAGGAATGGCTCATGGAGGTTAGCATGCCAGAGAGAGCAGAGATGCGCCCCAGCACAGGTGGTTGTTGTGTGTAGCTTTTGCTACCTACCCCTCTCTAAGCTCTGGGAACAGGCCATTCTACCAGATTCCCTTCGATGTAAAACACAGACACACACATCAGTTTCAACCTACCTTATTGGCTCAATTTCTGGGTACCTCCAATTCCTCCCCATACTCTTGGCTCACCACCTCTCAACCTGCCCTAGCTTCAGCTGCTCAGTTACATTTAGTCCCAGCTCAACATCCCAACTTCCCACCTGAAGAAGCAGCCTATGGCCAGATCTCACTTGGCTGGTTGGCTTTTCTCCTTCTGAAGCACAGCAGAAAAACTCCTTTCCTTTTTCTCCCCGCCTGTACTATTGTGACTGTGGGGACCTGGAAGTCCAACCTATTTCACCAAGCTCATTGGCTGCTAGCATCCTTATTGATAGATCAAGAAGAACCAATTGGGGAACAGGACCTTAGCATCAGCCCCATCCCTACAGGTGGTAGGCTTGCCACGCTAGTAGTCCATTACTGTGAAGCTGCTTTACTTATGAAAGGAGAATAAAAATGTGAAGACAGCAATTCTAGGAACTGTGTCTAGGATGTAGTTAAATACCAGCAGGAAGTTTCTGCAACCCACAGTGTCACCTTTTCTTTGATAACAAATCCCTTGTGTCCTATGCAGCAAATGCCATCCTCAGTTATTTCCCAAGTTGGAGTGCAGCGGGGACAAATGTCAGTCTGTCCTTACTGTCTCATAATGCATTCTCTCCTGCTGCAGTTTTCTGTCAGAAACCATCATCCTCACATGAGTAAAAAACACACTTCAGGGAAGATGAAAGCAGCTGTTTTAATACCAGACTTCAGAGACTTACCAGTTTGCTTTAGGCCCACCAACTTTCCAGATCTAAAGATTTGTGACAGGCTGGTAAATGGCTCAGCAGGTAGAAAAACCAACTCCTGAAGGCCATGGCACATATATACTGACATACGCTCATACACACACATACACTCACATTCACACACATTCACACAGACATTCGCACACAGATACACTCACATACTCACACACACTCACATACACAGATACACTCACATTCACACAGACATTCACACACACACTCACACAGACATACACACACATACTCACACATTCACATAGATATTTACACACAGACACAGAGACATATACTCACACGCTCACATTCACACAGACACACACATTCACAGAACACAGGCACACACACAAAACTAAAGAGATACAATTTAAACTTCTGAAAAGAATGACTCATTAGAGTAGTTATTAGTGATACAGTGTCCCAGTTCTTTTTAAAAAGTCTTGATAGACATGGCAGTGCACTACACTCCCACACTCAAGAGGCTTAGGCAGAAGGATTACTGTTTTGAGACCAATGTCGGCTATATATTTTAGTGGCAATTCTGAACTTTGTTTTCTCTGAAAAACACAAAAGTATTATAACACTATGTTTCATTCCTCTTGGACCCCCTGCAGCAACTGAGTGTGATTTCCCTCTTGTTCTAGTAGAGCTGTGGCTTCACCAGCTGTAGATAATTTCTGTGGTTATATGATGGTTGGGATTCAGAGAGTATATAAATGTCTAGAGAGTCAGGCTGGGTGGTTGTTGATTGTTCAGGGAGGGTTTGTTGCAGTTTGTTAGTAGCCTACTCAAAGAAGAAACAAAAGGAAACAAATTAGATTCAGGGATCTCTCTCTCTCTCTTTCCCCCCCCTCCTCCCATCTAGTGATAAGGGGTGGAGATAAAGGGTGGGAAGAAGAACCCACAAAGTTGCAAAGACCCAGTCTCAAAACCCAAAATAATCCCAAGTATTTAGGAGTCTGAGGTAGGAGGATTCCAACTTTATTGTCTGCCAGGGCTACAGACTTGAGTTTAAGACCAATCTGAACATCTTATTGAGATCCAACAAAATAAATAAACAAACTAGGTATGAGGGTGCAGACCTGCAATCCCAGCACCTGGGAGGAAAGACAGGAAGATCTTTGCAAGCCCAAGGCCAGTCTGGTTTACATAAAGAATTCCAGAGCAGGTGCTAGGGAGATGCCTCAGTTGTGAAGAGCACTTCCAGAGAAACTGAGTTCAAATCCCAACACCCACCTGGCAGCTCACAATCGTCTATAACTCTAGCTCCAGGCCAACACTCTCTACCAACACCAGACACACACATTATCCACAGACATACACACATACACACACCCATACATATAAAATAAAATTTAAAAATAAAAAGAATTCCAGACCAGCCAGTACCTCATCCTTTAGGGCCATAGCTCTACAGTGCAAGTCTACCTCACTAAATCCCTAAAACTGAGAGACATAAAGTAATGAGTAGCAAGCAGTGTTTGGTCTGTAGCTATCTGATTTAGGCTCGTCTCTTCTCAACATCAGCTGGGGAAGGTCACAGGCGGGGGACTCAGACATCTGAAAACTCGCTCACTCACAAATCAGGAAGTTGAGCTGGCTAATTCTTGGGATCTCAGCTGGAGCCAGAGCTGGAACACCTACCTACATGTGGCCAGTCCATGTGACAGCTTGGCTAGATGGCTGTGCTCCTAAGGCAAACGTCAGGAGGGGAGGAGCCAGAAGCTCTATGCCTGCCCATGACCTTGGAAGCCAATTCCTATCAGCTGCCATATTCTCAGATGTGAGTCACTGAGGCTGGCTCCTATTCTGTAGGAAGGGAATTTGGAATTTGGCTCCCCCTTCTGGTGGGAGGACTGTCAAAGCTATTTTGAACTTTTTTTTTTTTTTTTTTTTTTTTTTTTTTTTTTTGGTGACAGGGTCTTAGACCTTAGGCTCAATTCCCAATTCCCTGTCTCTGCTCAACAGTGCCACCCTGCCTGTCCCTTGTTCATTTTCTTTCAGTTGTAGTGATTGAACCCAGGACCTCATGAATTCCAGGCAAGCACTGAGCTACAACCCCCCAGTTCCCTTTAACATGTTTTTAAACCATCTTCTATGGGCTTCCCCGGCCTTTCTAAAGACTACTCTTTTGTGTATCTGCAGTGGGGTTTTTGTTTTGTTTAGACAGAGTCTCTTCCAGCTCAGGCTGGCCTTGAACTTGCTATATAGCTGAGGACCTTGAACTCCTGCTTCTACCTCTTGACCCAAGTGTTCTGTTTTGGTTTGGTTTTTTTTTTTTTTTTTTTTTTTTTTAATCCTCAGGGAGATTGAGGGAGGAGGTGGGTTTTCAAAACAAGAGTTGAGTGTATGAGTGTAGTGCAAAGGAAAGGAGGAAAGGCGTGGAGAGCGGCCATGATGAGGGATATGACAGTGAGTGATCCGCAAAGATCCAAACGGAAGGGCTGGTACAGTTCAGTCAGCCAGGCGGTAAGCTGTGCCACGGCTGGGGTTTAGTTGGGTTAACAGCAAGATGCAATGGGAGGTTTTCCTGCAGGGAGACTGACAAGATGAGACGTGTGCTTTCCCTCAGATGCTTCTGGCAACAGCTCGAAATGTACAGTGAGAGACCGGTAACATGGAGACAAATGATGGGGCTTTGTGGGAACTCAGGTGAAAGCCGATGCAGTGGGGGGGGGCTGCAGGAACGGGAAGAAGGCAAAGGAACATGAGACAGTGCTGTGACAATTAATGGGCCTGGGAAACCCCCGTCCTTCGGAGAAGCTGCTCCACACATGACTTCTTTACCCTCCTCAGCCCTACCTGTGGGTAACTATGCTTGGCTTTCTCACGGCTTGAGTTGCGTGTCTCTGTAGTGGCTGCCTGCTCACGTGTCCCTGAAGTGCTCTAGGGCCAGGAGCCACAGTGTCCCTCCTGCTTCTCCAGAACTGACTTCTGTCATCTGTCATGTCCGGTTCTGAAGTCCTAAGCCTGTGCCATGAGGCCTGCATCTTACCGAATCGATGATGGCCTCCTTCCCTCTGCTGCCGAGACTGTGTGCCACTAGCTTCCAGCACTATTTTTTCCCTTTCTTCCTTTCTATCTTCTTTCACTAAAGATTTATTTATTTTATTTATGTGAGTGCACTGTCGCTGTCTTCAGACACACCAGAAGAGGGCATCGGATCCTATTACAGATGGTGTGAGCCACCGTGTGGTTGCTGGGATTTGAACTCAGGACCTCTGGAAGAGCAGTCAGTGCTCCTAACCACTGAGCCATCTCTCTAGCCCCCAGAATCATCTTGTTTTTGCTGTTCCCCATTGAGAATGTATAGGTCACTTTAGATAAAGAATATTATTAAGACTGGTGGTCTTCTTAAAAGGATCTTACAGATCAGCTTCTCCATAGACAAGTAGGTTAATTATCCTCTCTATATGAAGGTTATAAAGAAAGACAAATTGAACAGATGCAAAGTTGTAAGTCCTGAGCCCATTTAGTGAAACCGATTACCAGGCTTCTGTTGTGTGTATGGAGATTCTGGGGTTGAACCTAACCTCTGGTGCGAGCTAAGCACACACTCTTCCACCAGTGATGTCCACAGACTGTTGGTAGAAATGTATGCACAGTATTTTTAATCCTCACAAAACCTGCACGAGAGCAGCTTTATCCCTGTTTTGCAGTTGAGAAAACCTGCTGGAGTTAATGTTTGAGTTTGTCTTTCTGTTTAGTGCCCCCCCCACCCTGGGGCATTTGTCTTAACATGTTGAACTGGTTTTGGGAGATGAATGGCATTTGATTTGTGGGTTAGAAACATAGTAGGGATATTCCAAGGGAGCAGAGGGTAAAGGCCTGGAAATGGGACAAACAGCCAGGGGCCAGAGAAGTGGCTCTGAGGTTCAGAGTCTAGATTGCATTTCAGAAGACCAGAGTTTGGTTCCCAGCACTCCATCAGGTGACACACGGGCACCTCTGACTCTAGCACAGAGGATAGCATTTCCTCTCCAGACACTCTCGTGTGTGTACACGCATATTCACAGTATTATTAATATTAATAATAAAATACAGAAGTAGGACCAGCAATAAAAATGAAGGGCTGAGCCTGGATTTTCTTCCTAGGTTCCATATTAAACAGAAACATGCTGCTACGATTGCTTCGATACTTTTGAGTTCACTCGCCATATATTCCCGAAGACTGCTACAGTACCATGTTTGTTTGTTTAAAGAGTTACTTTAAAATAAACTAATAAAGTCAGAGCACAGCACAGTGTGCACACTTTAAATTCCAACACTTGAAAGGCAGAGGCAGGAGGAGCTCTCTGAGTTTGAGGCCAGCCTGGTCTACAGATTGAGGTCTAGGATAGCTTGAGCTACACAGAGCTACTCTCTGGGGTAAGAAAGGGGATTTATCTTTTAGTTATACACACAGAAGAGTAGTTTCTGGAACAGAGCCTACATTTCTTTGTAGCTCCACACTTAACTCTTCATAAATGTATATATTTTTAGAACACATTTATATTATATATAATTTATACATGTATAAGATCTCTGCTTTATAAACAGTGACCCTGGCAAAAGAAAGGTCCTATTAAAAGCAGTTTGAAGAACTTTGGTTTCTCTTCCCTGTGACTTCGGCATCATGTGATTCTTTTCTTGATAAAGGTTAACTGGTGGAGTTTGGTTTCTTAGCCTGAGTTTCCTGTTTAACTTGATATTTTTTGAAGTTAAAGGGAATCTAGCCCTGTTATTTTTAGGCTGTCTTCTCTGAGGTCTTCAGAAGAGGCTCCAGAGCCAGTTCTGGGAAGATGGAAGGGCTGAGCCCAGACCCTGCCCTGACTGCACTGTTGTTTTAGGTTCTGATAATACTGAGATCAGCACCCAGCCACTGACAGAGTTTGAAACCACACCTGCCTAACCTTTGTCCCACTCTGGCTTATAAGGAATCTGTGATTAAAGGTCGAGAGATTGCTCACCCTCATGAGGAACTGGTCAGTCCAGCCCACCAATCCCTCGGCCCCCACCATTTCTGTCTTCTCCATTTCATGGCTCCTGCTGAGCCAGTACACTGTTACAACTGAATCTCTGTGCTAAAGAGGGTACATATTTAGTTGATGCGTGTGTGTGTGTGTGTGTGTGTGTGTGTGTGTGTGTGTGTGTGTGTCCTTATTAATAACAATGAAAAAGGCTCTCAGACCTCCCTTGATGGCTCCTTCTTTTGTTTCTCTTTAACATTTTAGTGGTGAAATTGTTCTAGGTTCCATATTTTCTTCTTTGGGCCCAGAGTTTCCCTTTCTCTATCTGAAAGAGTCATAGCTCAGGAACTCTGTTTTCTGGCTTTAGAAATATTTCAGGCACTGTTATTACTCTGCAGATAATTTTAGTATCCTGTCAGCTGCCCGCCCCACAGCTGTGCATTAGGGAACAGTTGCAGGATTAGATTCCATATGTGAGGGATGGGGGATGTGGAAATCTGGGAAGGGAAGCGGGATGAGATTTTAATTATAGAACTCTTTTTTTTTAGAACTCTTTTTTTGGGAAGTTTTAATGTGTAGCCCAGGCTGGCCTTGGGCACAGATCCCTGGGTGCTGAGATTGCACACAGTAGCACCATACTTGACCTTGCTCAGAGGATGTCATTGCGAGTCCTTTTTCCCTCAACTTGAGTCTTCAAAGTGCCCTTCTCACTTTTCCAAGCGAAGTCTGGGGCCTGAGTTCTGGTGCTATACTTCAGAGATGTTAACAAAGTCCAGTGTGGAGGAGCAGTTGCCCAGCATGGGAAGGCCATAAGTTTAATTCTGCACACTGCAGGAGGGCTGGGTTTGTTGAGCGTCACCCTCCTCTGTGGTAGCTTGTGCTTAGAAGGACCAGTTGAGCCCAGAAGGTGGAGTCCAGCTTGAACACACAGAGAAACAGCATCGCAAGGAGGAAGAGGACTATGGAAGAGATGGATTAGTGGTTAAGGACGCCAACTGTTCTTCTAGAGGACACAGGTTCAGTTCCCAGCATCCTCTTGGCAGCTCACAACCATCTGTAACTTCAGTCCAAGGGGATCTGATGCCTTCTTCTGACCACCTTGGATGCTAGGCACCATAAGTGAAAGACAAAAGCCAGGCATGATAGTGTATACCCAGCGCTTAGAGGTGGGCCAGCCTGGCCCACACAGCATGCTCAAGGCTATGAAACCCTATCTCACAGAACAAAACAGAAACCAACAACCAAAGTACTGGGTGTTTTAAGATTAGGACTTCTCTTAGGACAGTGAAGGAAAGGAACATCTGAATATTTATTCAGCCAAGCTCGATGCGAGAGCAGTTCACTGGCTGTAAGCCTGTGTGCTGATCGTGTCTGGTTCTCTATGCAGGCTTATTGCTGTAATAAGCAGTAGATAGATGGTTGTCATGGAAACAAAAGTTCAAGGCCAGGTCTAAGTTCCTGTTTAACTGCAATCTGCTTCTCAATTTCTTCTTAAGTCTCTTACATCCTTTTAGTACAGTTGGAGGGGAAAAATTATATGTATGTATGTTATACACACACACACACACACACACACACACACACATACAGAGAGAGATTAATTCACCAAAGTACTATTTTCCAGTAAATGACCATAAAGTAATTGGGGTTGAAGTTGGTGGTGCTGTTGACCCCAGCACTTGGGTGAGGAAGGCTGGAGGGCACCTAGACCACCCTCCGGTACATACCAAGTTTCAGGTGAGCCTGGGCTGTATGAGCAACCGTAGGGGAGAAGGAGGTGGTGACAGCGGTCATGGTGCCAACTTTGAGTTCTCTTTGTGGAAGACAACTACCAAGGCTAATATCTGTGTCTCCAAGTCCCCCTTTGTCTTCCCATGACCTCTTGCCGTTTCTCCCTTCCCTTGATATCTCTATCAGTCCCCTGGTTTTTCTGCCCCTCCATCCCTTGCCATTCTAACAACTTCTTCCCCTCCGGATTGCTAAGTCTCCAGCTCTCTCTTATGCATCTTCTTACACTATCCACGGGGCCTAAATATTCGTGACTGGCTCTCGCCTCTCTTCAGCACTCGGAAGTTCGGTCTAATTGCTCCTACCTGGACCAGCAAGATGGCTGCCGGACTTAGTAATCCAAGTTTGACCTCCAGGATCCACTTAGTAGATTGAGAAAATTGACTCCTACAAGTTGTCTTGTGACCTCTGTGTGTGTGTGTGTGTGTGTGTGCATGCGTATGCACAAACATAAATGTAATAAGCATGGCCACCACCCACTGGTCAGTTAGCATGAATACTTGGTTTTTCATGATCTCTGTTCTGATTAGGGTTACTATTGCTCTGATGAAACACCATGACCAAGAGCAACCTGGAAGAAAGCGTTTATTCACCTTACATTTCCACATCACTGTTCATCACTGAAGGAACTCAAGGCAGGAGCTGACACAGAGACCAAGTACGGGTGCTGCTTGTTCCTCATGATCTGTTCAGCCTGCCTTCTTATAGGACCTCCAGCCCAGGGATGGTCCCACCCACAATGAGCTAGACCCTTCCCCATCAGTCACTCATTAAGAATATGCTGAACAGGCTTGCCAACAGCCAGATCTTATAGGAGCATTTTCTCAATTGTCAGTTCCTTCTCTCATATAGCCCTAGCTTGCATCAAGTTGACAAGATTATCCAACCCAGTTCCCAAAGTTGCTTCCTTCAGAATTTGCCTTTCCAGTAAACATTATTTCCGGTGATTTATTTTGGATGCCTGAGAGTGTTTGATTGGTTGGGTTTTTTTTTTTATTGTTATTATTTGTTTTAGATAGGGTCTCATTATATAACCTGACTGTTCTAGAACCCACAATGTATGTAGGTTTATGTTAAGGTGATACATGATTGAGCAGTAGAGAAGTGGGCGAAGAAAGGTCTAAGAAAGCAGAGGAGGAGGCAGGAGGCAAAATGGAAGCCGATATGTATGTTTCTCTCAGAGCATCTCTAGCTTGGTGAGGTTGTTATGATTATTTCTAAGGGTTTCTATGGGTCTAATTTATCTTTTCTGGATGGGCAGTTTATATCTTTGTCTGCTAGTTGTAAGCTTATTATGTAGAGGGTCTGTGGATTGAAAATTTAACACATAAGTCTGTTTGATAAGTTAATGGGTGTAAAGTCATATTTCTACCAGGTGGTGAAGGAAAGTGAGCAAAGACAACCAGCTGGGTGGTCGTATCCACCTGGGACAGAAGCAGGTGGCATAAAGCCACCAAGTTAGAGATCCCCGAAGCACGTGATGGCCCCATGGGAGCCAACAATAGCGGGGGATAAAACGTTTCAAACTTTCTAATGTTTACCGAGACAAATGTAGACCAGGCTGCTGTGGAGCTCAGAGATCCATCTGCCTCTCTGCAGGGTGATAGGATTAAAGGTGGGCACCACCACCCACTCAGCTTTGAGACTCATCCTTGACTTAGATGTTTGCTCTTCACAACCTTGTGTCCCCAGGTACTGGCTGTACCTCTGAGTCTCAGCTCACATCTGCTCACTCTCCTCCTCCGATATGCCAGAGCACTTTTATGATTTCTGAGTTTTTGTTTTATTGTATGGGCATATTTTACTGGCACGTACATCTGTACCATATGTGTGCCTGGAAACCAGAAACAGGTAGCAGGTCACCTGGAACAGCAGTTAAGAATTGTTGTGAGCTCCCCTCCTTTTCAAGATTTATTTATTTCTATTTTATATACCTGCACATATGAGGGACTCAGATCCCCAGGGACAGGGAATTATAGATAGTTAGGAACTGCCGTGTGGGTGCTGGAAATCAAACAGGAGTCCTCCGGAGGAGCAGCCAGTGCTCTTAACCATTGAGCCATCCTCTGCCTCCCAAGTGCTGGGTTTAAAGACATGACCTCTCTCACCACCCCACTGGGCCCTTGCTTTTTAAAAAGACAAAAATGGGGCCAGTGAGGTGGCTAAGCAATCAAGACCCTTGCTGCCAAGTCTCATGACCTGAATTCAGTCCCAAGGACACAGTGAAGAAGGCAAAATCTGACCTCTGAAAGTTGTCCTCTGACCTCCTCCCACCTGCCCAAAAAAGATGAATCTGAGTCCAGCCATTGTTCATTCCAGGCAGATCTTTCAGTGTAAGTCCAGCCTGGTCTACAGAGCGAGGTCCAGGACAGCCAGGGGTGGAGTGGAGTGGGGGGGGGGGCTACACAGAGAAACCTTGTCTAAAAAACAAAAAAGAAAAATTGTAATTGTATATGTCTCTGGAGTATGATATATTTCAACACATAAGTACATTGTAGAATAATCTAGTCATTTTTCTTGTTTTAGGCAGGGTCTCATGTAGTCCAGGTTGGCCTCAAAGACATTCTGTAGCCAAGGATGACCTTGAACTTCTGATCCTCCTGCCTCCACCTCCCCAGTGCTGGAGTTACAGGTCTGTGTCACCATGTTTGGCTTCTGTGGTTCTAGGAGACAAACGCTAGGTTAGGCAAGTGCTCTGAACTATATTCCTGGTGCTCTTCTGTTCTATTTTCTGTTTTTTGTTCTTTAGCCCGGGCTGTCCTGGAACTCCATCTGTAGACCAGGCTGGCCTCCAACTCACTGAGACCCTCCTGCCTCTGCCTCCCAAGTGCTGGAATTAAAGGCATAGTTTGGCTATTTTATTTTATTTAACAAACCCAAACCAGGTTTGTTGAGTATGCTGTAGTGTGGGGCGGGCTTGTGGAGCACACTGTAGGATGATGCAGCAAGGAGAGCGCTACATTGTTACACTATTGTGGGCGGAGTGAAGTTTACCCTAGTGTTATTAAGCAAGGAGAGTGCTACATTGTCACACTATTGTGCACGGAGTGAAGTGTTATTAACGTGCTCTTTTCTCCAGCTCACCCTCCGTTTCAATCTGGACTGTAATGTTTACATCTAGACTCTCCTATCTCAAGTTTGTGTAAACAATTCTCTTATTCTCTGCCTTGTCAATCAAAGCTGGAGAAGCCAATAGCTAAGCAATAGAGAGAATAGGGTGGGACTTCTGCCAGCCAGGGAAGGAAGGAGGGAGGGAGGGAGAGAGGGAGAAACAGACAGACAGAGAGAAAAGAAAAGGAGTCAGGGGCTGGAGAGATGGCTCAGTGGTTAAGAGCACTGACTGCTCTTCCAGAGCTGAGTTCAAATCCCAGCAACCACATGGTGGCTCACAACCATTGGTAATGTGATCTGATACCCTCTTCTGGTGTGTCTGAAGACAGCTACAGTGTACTTGTATATAATAAATAAGTAAGTCTTTAAAAAGAGAGAGAGAAAGAGGGAGTCAATCTCTCCCAGAGAGACATCATGGGAGAACACACCTGAAGTCTAGAGAGCCAGAGAAACATAGAAATACAATCAAGCAAGCCAGTCATATACCTGTGACCCCAGAGCTGGGAAGGACAGACAGGATGATCGCAGGATCAGTGAGTCTGAGTTCAGGGTACCCAGGGGAAAGGCAGGAAGCAATAAATGAAGACATCCTGTGTCCTTTTGTATCCTCTTCATGCTCTGGTGGGTGTGTGTACCTCTGTACACACCCATACACCTCCCCCTTCAAAAAGAACTGAAAAGCCTCACACCATTGAGTGACTATCTTTCCTATCAGTGCCTTAGCTTGGACTAAGTTCATTGCAGGTTAGTGAGAATACCGCATAGACATGCCACTGTCCGTGTATGGAAAGGGGGTCTGTGCAGAATTCATGGAGTGCTGTTTTTAGTTAACTGGTTCCACAGGCTTTGGTTTTGTTGTTTGGCTTTTGGTCTCATGTAGTACAGGTTGGCCCCAAACTCAAAGTAGCCGAGGATGACCTTGAACACCTGACCCTCCTGCCAGGACATCCAGTTCATATGTAGTTTGTACAGTGCCAGGGACGGAGCCCAGAGCTGTGTGGTGTCGGGTAAGCACTCCAGCAACTGAGCTCAGTCTGCAGCCTGTACCCTCTGCAGTGGTTTCTCACCTTTGACCTCATCCTCGTGAACCGTCATTTTAGCAGAGCATGTGATTGTCGGGGTCCATGAAGTGTGGGCGCTTCTGTTTTCCAAACCTGGGAGACTTGGTTAAAGATAAATGCTGGTAGAAACAGGTGTGCTAAATTGGTTTCTAAATCAAAAGGAGTAGAAGAAGTAAAGCTTAACAAAGTTTCTCTCCCTCCTCTGAAGGTACCAGAAAGCAGCTGAAGAAGCAAACATGGAAAGGAAGAAAAACGTAAGTACTCAGAGGCCTCAGGGCACGGGGAGGGTAAGCAGTCTGTGTGGCCTAGCCACCTGCCCCTCTGTGACAGCTGAACTGGACATTTGTGCCAGTTGGTCTGATGTGCAAGCCACTTGTCGGGAGAAGTTGGCTTAGATGCAACTAGTTCCAGTGTTTTACTTTTGGACCCCCCCCCCTTTTCTGTACTGAGAAAAGGAGGGCCAAATGCTTTACTAAGGTTAGTAAAAGGAGAGCAGGTGCCGCCATCCCTGTCTCCAAATGGAAGTTTGTGTTTAAAAGGAAACCGTGCAGCTGCCCCCATTCATTAGGTCCTTTGCTTGAGGCTGGCCCAGTCTAATAGCAAGTGTCCCAGCTGCAGGGTCTCTAGAGCTCCCTGCCAGCCCATTCTCTACTTCCCCTGCTCTAACTTCCAGCTGGGGCCAGATCCTGTTCCCTTGTGTCGGACGGAGTCTCACTCTACACCCAGGCTGACTTTGAACTCATAGGTAGAAAGGTCCCTCAGCCTTAGCTCTGAAGGACTTAATGTCATAGCGGTTTAGACAGGTGCCTAACACTTGCCCGTTGGCCCCGCTCTCTCTAGAAAGCCGTATTAACTGGTTTCCAGATTAATCTTCCTGTAATTTCAAAATTGAGCTTCCTGGTGCATTAACAGAAAAAAAGCATTTGATGGTGGTGATTCATGCCAATAATCCTAGCATTCAGAAAGCTGAGACAGGAGGATTGTTGCAAGTTTGAGGCTTACCTGAGCTACATGATAAGTTCTAGACCAGTCAAAACAAAAATACAAAAGAGAAAAGAAAAGAAAAAAAAAAGCACCATTAGGCGCTCGGCCGCTGGGTGCTCTCACCTTCTCTTGCCTGCCTGTTTCCCATTTCCTTCGTCTTGCCTTCTCTCTCTCTCTCTCTCTCTCTCTCTCACACACACACACACACACACACACACACACACCTCTCTCTCTCTCTCTCACACACACACACACACACACCTCTCTCTCTCTCTCTCTCTCTCTCTCTCTCTCTCTCTCTCTCACACACACACACACACACACACACACACACCTCTCTCTCTCTCTCTCTCTCTCTCTCTCACACACACACACACACACACACACACACACACACACACACGTCAGTTTGGCTTAGAACAGCAGGAAAAAGATGGTGGTTTAGGTGTGGCCCTCTCTTCTGAGACTTAAGTAACCCAGATCTGAGGTCATGAGCCAAGGAGAGGAAAGACTCAGAGAGAAAGAGCCATGCATGTAAGTGTCCCAAGGAAAAGTCACGTTGGGACATTCAAGGACTAGAAAGTCCTGCAGAGTTCTTGGGAAGGTTGGAGCTTTAGCTCCGGAGATAAAGAGGTCTCTGGGGAAATGCACGGAGGGCTGATGTGACCCAGCTTAAACCACGGAGGAGCAAAGGCAGAAGCAGGCAGAGCAGCTGAGGACAGCGCCGGGCAGAGGCAGCCGCATGCTGTAGAGAACTAGTCTCAGCACTGGGGAAGGGGCAGGAGGGTCGGAAGTTCAGGGCTGTTCATAGCTATGCAGTGACTTCAGGGCAGCCTGAGCTATGGATTGAGGCAGGCTTAAAAGAAACAACCATAAGTATTTAGAAAAGAAACGATTGTGGATTGTCTTGCAGCAATAGTATTGTGGTGAGAACAGTCCAGATACCATTCAACTAAAATGCTGTTCATCGAGATAAACCAGCTCTGGATCTGTTTCATATGTGGCCAGTCTGTCTGTCTGTCTTCCTTCCTTTCTTTAATTTTTTGGTGCCTTAATATAGGGTTTCATGTGGCCTAGACTGGCTTTGAACTCATTATAGTCAGGATTAGCCCTGAATTCTTCCTACTGGAGCTATAGGCATTCACCACCACACAATCACCACCAGCTCTGAGGTACTTTCTAAAGATAAACCAGTGAATCAAGAGCTGGGAGAGATTGCTCAGTGGTTAGAGCACTGGCTGCTCTTCCAGAGGACCCAGGTTCAGTTCCCAGCACCCACAGCACACAGTAGCTTACAGATGTCTAACTCCAGTTCCAGGGGACCCAGTGCTTTCTGCCATTTGTGAGTACAACATACACATGGTACACAGATATACACACGGACAAAACACCCACACACATAATAAAACATGTGGGTAAGGAAGATACTGCTGGCAGGCATGGAGATGCAGGCCTGTTATCCTCGTACTTGGGAGGCTGGTATGAGGCTCGCCATGGCTTTGAGGTCAGTCAGGTTTACTTAGCAAGTACCAGAGCAGCTAGGTCTACGCAGGAAGGTGCTTTCCAAAAAAAAGAATTAAGGGGAAAACCGTGGAAGTGAAAATGGTAAACAGGAAGTTGGCTCTTCAAATGTGACAAGGAAAGAGACCAGGCTGTTGTGTATTAAGGCAGAGAGCTGGTTGTGAAGGAGCACGCATTTAGTCCTGCACAGAGAGACAGAGGCAGGAGGATCACTCTGAGTTTAAGGCCAACCTGATCTACACAGAAAATCTGTCTTGACCACCCCACCCCATAAAAACCCTACCAATGGCACCTGTATGCGGTGTGGGGGTGATCTAGGGAGTGAGGGTAGAGGGGGAGACGAGGTCTGATGACTGAGCTCAGGGGCACTGTGGTATTTAGCTCTGCTCTATTTTGTTTTTCTTTATGGACCTTGCATATGGCTGGGCAGAACCCCATCATCTCTGAGCTGCTGGACAGAACCCCATCTCTGAGCTATTTTCCCAGCTAGAACCATTATGTTTAAAGGTTGGAGGGCTGAGGAGGAGCTGGCAGAGGAGGCAAGGAGGGATGGAAGAGCCATGGAAACAAAACAGGGTAACAGGAGTCAGGAGAAGAAAGGGATTCTATTAGTCTTCCTGTGCACCTGGCCGTGTGCACTCACCCGTGCATCCGACCATGTGCACACCTGACCACGTGCACCCAGATTCTTTTTTGGAACCTGTTATCCTAGTGATTTCTCCTCTCCAGGCAGTCCGTGTGTCCAGCCTCCCTGCTGCGCCCAAACATCCCCCCCCACTGCCTTTTGTAACATGTGTTAGGTCTCAAACCTGGGGACAAATGGCTGAGATACCTAATGACATTCCAAAGTGGGTACTACCTGCCCATCTCTCAGCATTACCAGTACTGGCATACGCCACCCACTACCCTGAGCTCTCTAGCCTAGGCACAGGGCTGGGTTCTTCTCCCCAGATTCCTGTATAAGCCAGCCATTTGGCTAAAGATGATCTTAAACTCTCCTGCCTGGTCGTTCTGCCTTAGCCTCAGCCAAGTGCTGGTATTACAGGGGTTGGCCTGTCACTGTGGCTGATCATAAGTATGGAGAGCCGGGATAATTTTTGTTTATTTATTTATTACTGCCGTTTGCATGTGTATTGCTGGGAAAGCACTGTTCCCCCTCAGCTGCATCCCCAGGCCTTTTATCCCTTTTTAGTTTGAGACACGGTCATGCTGGGTTACCTAGGCTAGTCTTGAAGTCACTCTGAAGCCCAAGGTGGTCCTTAACTTGTAACCATCTCTGTCACCCTCCTGAGTAGCTGGGACTACAGGCCTGTGCCACCATAATAATGTCACTTCTTTCCAGAAGCCAGCTGAGGTCAATTGTTATATGATACACGAGCAAGGGCCGTGTCTAAAGGGCACAGCAGCTACAGATTTTATAGTTCATAGATATTCTGTAATAGTTTCTAGAAACTGGAAAACTTGTCACGAGTCCCCTGGCTTGTCGGGGTAGCTTCTATAAACAACACGTTACTTGTAGAGAGTACAGAGAAAGATGGAGGTTACCTATGTGAACAATCATCCAATGCTCAACCCTCTCGGCCTAATGTTCTTCCATTTTTGGCTTTAGTGATGATTTCTGTTGTGTAACTCTTCTCTTCCCCATCTCGGCTCACCTCTAGTCCTAAAGACATGGATGGAATATTGCCGTGGCCTGGGTCTCACTCCCAGGGATGGTTTATGGGTATGGGGGCCTTAATGACATCAGCCCACACTGCCTTGGGCTTCCCCTTTGTGCCCATTTCTGCCTCAACACTCAAGTTGTACCTTTAGGAGCCCATTTTCTTTTATGTGTTCTGATTGGAGGTTAGGCTAAGTATATGAGTATAGATGTGCATTTGCACACATGCACACATGCATGTGAAGGCCAGAGCATCATTAGGTGCTGCTTCCGCAGAGGCCCCACCTACCTGGCGCTCACCAGTTATGCTTGCCCAGCTGGCCAGCAAGCCCCAGGGATTGGCCTCCCAAGCAGTGGCCTCACAAGTGTGCATCAATATGCTTGGCTTTCTGGGGTTTGTTTTTGTTACTTTAAAAAAAAAATCTGTTTCCTAAGATACAGTCTCACCTGTTAGCTAAAAACATAAGGTGATCTCTCTGTCTCCGGTGCTGGGTTTGTTCACTTCCCTTCTAGCAGAAGGGCCTTTCTGTTTAATTAAATTTAGTTTTGAAAGAGTTGCTAATAAGAAGAACACACACTGAAATGAACCAGACCCAAGTCTGCACATTTCAACGAAATGCTACAGAGACAGAATGACCCTTCTGAGGCTGTGGAGCCTCGCATTGGATTTTACATTCTGACTATCAAATATATTCTTTTACGCTTATCCACCACCACCACCACAACAACAACAACAGGAAAAACAATGATGCGGTTAGAACTAGAGGAACAATTAGCTTTACGTCACCAGTAAGCATTGGAGCGGCGTCTGAAGGCAGATAATGGACACAGGCTATGAAAGAAGAGATAAAGAAGTGCTTTCAGAGCCAGGTGAGGTGGCACACACCTTTAATTGCTGGACTTGGGAGGCCGAGGCAGCTGGGTTTCTGAGTTCAAAACCAGCCTGGTCTACATTGAGAGTTCCAGGTTAGTTAGGGCTACACAGAGAAACTGTCTTAAAAAGAATAAAAGGAAGAGGAGGGCGGGGAGGGGGAGGAAGAGGAAAAGGGGCAGCACTTTCCAATAAAAGAGCATGTTTGGCTGGAGAGATGGCTCAGTGGTTAGAGCACTGACTGCTCTTCCAGAGGTCCTGAGTTCAATTCCCAGCAACCACATGGTGGCTCACAACCGTCTGTAATGAGATCTGGTGCCCTCTTCTGGTATCTGAAGACAGTGACAGTGACTCACATATAGAGCATGCTCACTCACCCTGAAGACGCTCTTTCCAAGATGTCCTCCATCTCGTCTTATCTGGGCCACTGCCGGTGCTCCGGCGCCCAGAACCGTATTCTGCTCATCATAGGCAGAGATGAGTTCTCACGCTGCTGCCAGGATCGTCACTTCTCTTCGGTTCTCTGTGAAAGTGTTTGCTGTGCTGAGGAGGCGATGGACAGTTTGGTTTTGTCTTCCCCGATGTCTTACTATGAACGTGTATTTATTATAAAAGGACAGTACAGGGGCTGGAGAGATGGCTCAGTGGTTAGAGCACTGAATGCTCTTCCAGAGGTCCTGAGTTCAATTCCCAGCAACCACATGGTGGCTCACAGCCATCCATAATGAGATCTGACGCCCTCTGCTGGCGTGCCTGAGACAGATACAGTGTATAATAAATAAATATAATAAAATAAATATGATTAATAAATATAATGAATAAATTTATTAAAAAAAATAAAATAAAAGGACAGTACAAAGCCACAAGCGGATCTCTAGGGAAGGCAGCTCAGTAAAGCGCTGGCCTTGCAGATGTGGGGGTTGGCGTTCCATCCCCAGACCCTTGTTTAAAAAAACAATTAGGTGTAATCTTTGAGGAGACAATATAGTTCCTGAGGCTCATTGTCCAGCCGGTATCCCAGCCTACTTAGTGCGTTCCAGGGGAGAGATTGTCTTTAGAGCAAAAAGTTAAATAGTACCTGAGGGATGACACTTGAGGCTGTTTTTTGGCTGTGGCTGCGCGCGCACACGCGCGCACACACACACACACACACGCACACGCACACACACAGGGGCACACACGCAAACATTCATGCACATAAGTAAATGAGCTGTAAACATCCTGATGACTCTAGATTGCTTTCCTATGCTCGTAATTTTATCCACTCAAAATGGGATCTCCCTCCTGACTTATAATTTTCTTTTCTTTTTTTAAATTGAAAAGCATCTTTCAGTAAAAACACAGTGATATATGTGTTTGAAAAAGGTAGGGTCCAGTCATCAAAGCAGAAGTGGCTGTAGCTCTCAGGGCTCCTGTGCGGGCAGGCTTCAGGAGGAGGGAGGACGTTTGACGATGCTGCTGGCGGCACTAGCTTTGGGGAATGCTTTTTATTTTTATTTTTTGGCACAGGGTCTGTGTTGTGCAGGTGAGTCTTAAACTCCTGGGCTCAAGCAATTCCCCTGCCGTGGCCCCCCAAGAGTAACTGGGAAACTGGAATCTGTATGGTCATACCTGGCAGGAGTGGTTTTGTGTTTCTTCCATCTCTGAGCTGTATGTGCAGCCTCTAGCCACCGTTTACACCGGAGGCTCTATCAGCTCTCCGTGCCTCCCTGCTGCCTGAAGTGGCTCTTAGTGTGTTCAGAAAAGAAGGAGCGAGAGACCTAATTCCCAATATAGCTGCTAATCCCCAAATTCTCTGACCTCTCAGGTCCTGGGCTGTTGTCCTTTCTTTCCCACTTGGAACCCTGAGGAGTCTCGGGCAGGGATGGAGAGTAAGAAGGTACTCGCGGTTTGTGGCGTTCGGTTCGATTAGGGCTTCCAAAGCACAGGCTGCTTAATTTGACTTCAACAAGCATGTTTCCCCTGGTTCTCCAGAGCGTCACTGATGATTCACTGGTTGAGCTCCAATCCATTGTATCATTTTTGACCCGAGTGAAGTTCTCTTAGGTGTATGTGTAAATGTGTGTCCTCTGAGTATCAGAGTGGGCGGTGACTCTCTTATGAGGCCTGTGTATTTCTCAAGCAAAGGATCTGTAAAAATGCATTTCCCAAGATGGCTACAAAGTGGAGATAGATAAATACTAGAGAGGAGAATGGAGGGAAGATTGGATTGTTGTGTAGAAATAAGATCTGATGGCTGGGAATACAGTTCGGTGGTAGAGCGTTTGCCAGCCATGTAACAAGGTCTCCATTTGACCCAAGAGCCTTGACAAAAATTGTTATGTGCATGTAAATTCTATCAGCTATATGCTAATAACACCCACACAAGAACTGTAAATCTCTAGATTTTATAGATAGGTCATTCCTTGACATTGATCTCCATAATTAGAATTGGAATCACATAGTTACTGTATCTTTGCCTTGTTTTTTGTTAGGAAAAAAATTCCTAGCATTACATACTCCAATACTTTTGTAACATACCTGGGCGAACTTCTATTCAAATATAGTTACAATGTTGAAGGTACCTAGCAATCTGCCTTCTTAGATTCTGGGTGAGTCTTGGGAGAAAAAAGTCTCTCCTTTCCAGTGTAACTACAGGAGATCTAGGCTGTCTGGGCTGCTCACTTTGTCCTTATAAGGCTATCCTGTTTTATCACTTCCTGCTTCAGCTCCTGACTTTTTCCCTCTTCCTCTCTCTGGGCCTGGGTGGATGCTTGCTCCTTGTGGCTGGGCAGTAACTGTTCGCAGCTGTGTGAACCCGCGGTGGACCAGGCACAGCTTGGAGTTTTAACTTTCATTTTACCAAGACGCGTGTTTGGCTGCTGCAGCAGGCAAGTTGTAACTGGTCCTTATTTCTTGTCCCTCTAGAACACTGAAAGTCTTCCCCAGCACTTTAGAAGAGGGACCCTGTCTGTGTTAAAGAAGAGGTGGGAGAACCCGGTAGCTGGGGCAGAATCCCACACAGACTCGCTGCCAAACAGCAGCAGTGAGGGTGGGCACACAGCGGACCACCCTCCTGCTCAAGTGACGGACAAGGCTGTTCCTGGAGCCAGAGCTGACCGGGAAGAGCAAACCCAGCCCAAACCTAGATTTGGATCTCGTCCGGAAGCTGCTATTCAGTGTCGGTATCCCCGCGCAGAGGACAGCCACGATTTTAAAGCCCAGGCCACAGAAAGCCAAAAAATGGAAAACTGTCTGGGAGATTCCAGGCATGAAGCAGAGAAGCCCGAAATGAGTGAAAGCGCAGAAACTTCAGGAAAAATAGAGAAATACAATGTTCCACTGAACAGACTAAAGATGATGTTTGAGAAAGGTGAACACAGCCAAAACAAGGTAAGAGTCGGGTGGGTGTAGAGCTCACTTTGGGAAAACCTGTACTAAACCGAGGCTGGTTTTCTACGGCCGGCCGGCTGTAGCAGTCAGTGGGTGATCAGTATGTCTTTTGATTCCAGTCGCGTTAATAAAAATCTCAAATGAACTATTTGTAGATGCTGGGATTTGAGTCCCCATCCCGATTAGTGTTAAAGTCTAACTCTTTCTGGGATTCAGGTTGGTACCTAAAGTGAAGAGCTTGGATACTGATAGGACTGTGTACTCCCAGACACTTACCCATTTAATTTGCCTTCCTGTGTCTTTTGTCATCTGCAGCCTTAGGGGTGAAATTGCTGCTTGAATCGCTGTCTGCTTGGAGCGCAGCTGCAGGCTGAGGGTTAAGGCCAGAGTTGAGCACTAAGACTGAGGCTCAGTTGTGCCTCCCAACAAATGTTTTTTATCAGCTAAACTCTCCCAGGGAAAAAAAAACAGTGCTGAGAGCCAGACTAGTGTAGCTTTCTGGAGTTTTGACTTGCAAATGCACGGGGTTGTATTTTCCTGCATCTGCTAATGAAATCTGATCCTTCGTGTGGATTGCACACTAGTCCCCAGAGGGAATTACTTAACTAGAAATGAGCTGCATATACCCATGCCTTACAGCACACTCCAGAGGCTGCAGAGCTGGTCAGGTTTTCCAGTTTGCTCAGACTTTCCTAGGCTCTAGCGTTGTGTACGGGATGGTTGTTACGGGGGCCCTTGTAATGAAACAAACAGATCCGGCGGACAGCAAAGCCATCATTTACTGGAGATTCCAACTGCAGAGCAAATGTCTTCTCTTGAGCTAAATATTTGGCCCGAATCCTTGTGTTGGTGTAGTAATGGTTTGAGGCATTCCTCCTGAGATAAAGAAATAGATAACTCATTCTGCAATCCTGGATTATGTCAGGGCTGGGCTGTCGGTTCCTTCCAGTAACTCCCTGGCCTGCTGCCTTTCTGCAGAGGAAAGGTCTTGATTGGACACATCTTTGCACTATAGGAAGAATTTTTAGGCTTTTTTTCTTCTTCTTCTGAGTTTGCGCTTTAGCTCCGTTTTAACACTGGAACCAATTGGCGAGAGATGTAACCACAAAGCAGTTTTATGGCTCTTCTTAAACTTCCTCTCAACTTTTTTAGTTTCCTGGACCTGCCAACTCCCTCTTTCCCCTTTATGGTCTTAATATTAAAAAAAATTTTTTAAATTTTTTTATTTAAATGGTAATAAGAATTTTAAATAGAAGGGGAAAAAATGTAAGAAATCCTAAATGGAGAGGAAGGGGCTTTGTTGTGACTCAAAGCAGCATTGTGAGTCTCCTTCCAGACCCTGCCGGGTGGGACGGCTGATGTCATACGGCGCACACAATGTGGATTCAGTGTAAAGGCCTTATGCGTGTCAGAACTGGCCCAAGGTAGGAAGTGGCTGGGACAGCTGCAAACAAAAAATGCTGATTACGTGTAAGGCTCTGAGACTCTTCTCGTAAATGTCTAGTGAGAGATGGGTCAAGGCAAGCCTGTTAAAGAAATAGAGTGGAGGGGGAACCCATCCTGTAAAGAACAGCCCTTAGCTTAGCACACTGACCTTAGCTCCTGCACTGGGGAGGCTGAGGCAAGCCAAGCTACAGTGTGACGCCCTGTGTGGGTTCCCCTGACCCTGCATAAGGAAGGAAGGGGGAAAAAGGGAGGAGGACAGGAAAGAGGGAGACCCTGTGGGATCAGCATTCACACTGGGCAACCTCATGGCTAAACTCATTGGAAAAATGTGTGTTCTGAGACTCACCTGGGCTTTTGGGGTCTGGGTATTCGTGTGTGTGTGTGTGCACTTCCTTAACTTCCTAGATAAGTAAATAGTCCTCTGTCCCTTGGTTGTGGAGCTGTTTCAGAGCAAGCCTAACTATCGATGTAGGAAATGTCATCAGTTACTTTTAAAAGACTTGTCCAGGACTGAAGCTATAGCAAGTAAACACAAGGCCTCTAAGCTCAATCTCTAGAAGTACTCACTCCCACTACACACACACACACACACACACACACACACTCCCATATACACACTCCCACACCCACTCCCACACCCACTCCTACACACACACACTCCCCCCACACTCATACACACACACTCATATACACACATACACACTCATATATACACACACACTCCCATATACACACTCACACACACACTCCCACATACACACACACATACACACACACTCCCACATACATATACACACATACACACACACATACACACACTCCCACTTTCACATAGGCACTCACACACACACTCACACATACGCACTCCAACACTCACACTTTCCTTTGTTTTGATGTATGTGTGTACTTAGGTATCTGGTTTCTTATTTGAAGGAGAGTCTCATTCTGTAGCCCTAGCTGACTCAGAAACTCACTTTGTACAGTAAGCTGGCCCCTAACTCACAGAAATCCTCCTGCTTCTGCCTCCCTAGTGCTGGCGTTCAAGGTATACACCACTGTACCTGGCTGTTTAGTCTAATATCTCAATCAAACTGTTAGGAAATTTTGTCTATTTGGGGTTGAAGAATAACCAGTGTTTGTGGTGAGATTGTGGTTATTGCCGATGCACACAGACAAAGCTTTGATCAGAAGCTTTTGATCACAAGTATTTGGGAAAGTCTGAGAAATACGAGCACTGGTCCCCCTTCATGACTAAGACTGTGTAAGTACAGCTCAGAACCTGTCAGTCAGTGACAGCTACTGGCAAATGAAATGACAAGCTGTTCCCCCTGCAATTCCAAAGCTTGAGAATTTTAGGCTAGCCTGGGCTACAAAATGAACTTGAGGCCTGCCTAGAACCTGGCCTATACAGTGAAACTCGGTCTGAGAACAAGCTGGATTGTAGAAACTACGGCGGTATTTTCTTCAGTTTCGCATCAGTGACATGTGAGAGCACACGTGTGCTGGACAGTGGAGTGAGGCCTTTGGGAGAACAGAGGTACCGCGATGAAACCTGACCGTATCCATAACCAGTTTATATGTGCATCCTTGAGGGTAGGAATGGGCTCATTCTTCTAGATTCATTTATTGTGTGTGTGGAGTACTTTGCCTCTATGCATGTCTGTGTACCATGTAATGCCCATAGAGACCAGAAGAGGGCACCAGATTCCCCGGAACTGGAGTTACAGACGGTTGGGAACCACTGTGTGGGTGCTAGGACCCAAATCCAGGGTTGGGTTTGGTTTGGTTTGGTTTGGTTTGGTTTGGTTTGTGGTGGGGCCACATGTAGCCCAGGCTGGCCTTAAGGTCCTTATCCACTTGCCTCCTCCCAAGCGCTGGGATGATTGGTGTCTGTCGCCACACCTGCTTTCATACCTAACCTTTAATTGGTTTATTAACCTAGTCACTTCTAGTTCACATAGTTTGGAAGTGTAGGACTGTTGCACCTGATTGCTCACTGCAGCTGAACATGTCTTATAAAAGACACATTCATGTAAACTAATGGTTTCGAGTGATCCTTCAGTCCTTTTCCAGATAACGAAGGATCTAGCTGTAAAGCTGCCTCTTGATTTTTTTTTTTTTTTTTTTTTTTTTTTTTTTTTTTTAGTCTCTTGCCCTGAATGGCTCCTGCTGATGTCTCAGCCAGAAGTCAGGCATCTCTTTTAATCTGGCTCATGCCAACCAGCTGCTTCTTGCTTCCAAGCAGTGGTATCTGCATGTGTGCGCTCTGTTCCCCATCCCACTGAATTTCTGTTTGTTGTTTGTTTGTTTGGGGGGTTTTCGAGACAGGGTTTCTCTGTATAGTCCTGACTTACCTGGAACTCACTCTGTAGACCAGGCTGACCTAGGAATCACAGAGCTCCTCCTCCTGAATGCTGGGATTACAGGCGCGTACCGTCACTGCCCAGAATATACGAGTTTTCTATATGGGCTTTAGTCACCTCCCTGTTTTGTGGCCTTTAACTTATTTTACTTTATCTCTGTTGAGTCTTTGTTACATAGGCCCAAGTACGTATCTTCTGATTCATGTGCTTCCCTTTTATGGGGATTGCTTCATTATGCTGTGTCATCACTTCCCAATAATTAGATTCTTTTCCAGCTCTGAGCGTCTTGGCAGAAATGTCTTGTCTTGAGTAATTTCTTTGGGCTGTATTCCATCATATATACCATATTTAGAAGAAACACTCTTATGGGCATTTTTCTTACATTGTCTCAGCTACTTCAGAACCAGCACCGCCCAGGCACATCCTGAAAGCTTCACCACTTGTTGGTTTTGTGGGATTCTTAACTATCCTTATATTTTATGTGTGTGCCTGTTCTGCCTGCATGTGCACCACACGGGTGCCTGGTGTCCTTGGAGGTCGGAAGGAGGCATCAGAATCCCTGGAACTGGAGTTGTGGTAGAATGGGAGTCACCATGTGGCTGCTGGCAACAGAACCTGGGTCCTCTGCAAGAGCAGGGAGCACTCTTACTGCTGTGCTATTTCTCCAGCCCCATTTTTAAGTACTGAATTAGCCTACTAGATACAAAGTATCACTCTTCTTTCTTTCTGAATTAGCCTACTAGATACAAAGTATCACTCTTTTCTTTCTCTCTGAATTAGCTTACTAGATACAAAGTATTACTCTTTCTTTTCTTTCTGAATTAGCTTACTAGATACAAAGTATCACTTTTTCTTTCTGAATTAGCTTACTAAATACAAAGTATTACTCTTTTTTGTTTTGTTTTGCTTATTGTAAAGCTAATTTTTATCAAACACTTGGAAATGCATAAAATGTAGAGACCTTCTGTAGCTGGAGTTAAGTGCTTCTCTGTCTTCATTGGAGTTTCTATTGCTGTGATAAAACACCAGAACCAAAAACAACTTGGGGAGGAAAGAGTTTATTTCACCTACACTTCCAGGAAACAGTCCATCACTGAGGAGAGTCAGGGCAGGAACCTGCAGGCAGGAACTGATGCAGAGGCCATGGAGGGATGCTGCTCACTGGCTTGCTCACCGTGGCTTGCTCATATATAGAAACCAGGGATGGCACCCCCAACAGTGAGCTGAGCCCGCCCCCATCAATCATAAGTGAAGAAACCGCAGCCCAGGCCTTCCCATGGGTTATCTGGTTGGGGCATTTCCTCAGTTAAGAGTCCCTTTTCTCAAATGACTCTAGTCTATGTCAAGTGGACATAAAACTGGCCAGCACACCCTCCTATATGTGTCTCTAATATAAACAAACTATTTTGTTCAGAAGAAAATTTTTATCACTTAATGCTTTGAGAAGTTACGAGATTTATACCTTGCCATGTCTATACATAGGTCAGCAAAATCCAGTTTTCCCCTAAACCTGCTCTTTCTCCTTCCATCCTTGTTTTTTAGGAAATCTGAGAGTCTGAAGGAGCCCAAATGAGTAGCTAGGAAGTGAAGGGTGAAGTGCAGGACTCTTCAAAAGGCTCTCAGTCAGTTTCCCTGTGGGGAGGAGACGGTCTTCTTAGCTGTAGCCCAGGCTGTTCTTAGAATCTGTCCTCAAGCTCCTGACCCTCCTGCCTCTACCGCCTAGAAGCTTGGGTTATGGGTATGCACAACACAGGGCTTGGGAATCAACTTTGCCAGGGGTAGCCTCCCATGGCTCCTAGTACTCTGGAGGCAGAGGCAGGCGTGTCTCTTTTCGTGCAAGGCTAGCCTGGTCTAGTGCACGTCCTGGGACAGCCAGGGCTACATAGTGTGGTCCTCTCTTGAAAAGAAAACCAACAAAAGAAAGTGAGGTGTGGTGGTTATACACCTTTAATTTCAACCCAAGGGAAGCAGAGGCAGGTAGGTCTCTGAGTATGAGGCCAGCCTGGTCTACAGAGTAAGTTCTAGGATAGGCAGGGCTACACAGAGAACCCCTGATCTCATTGATTTGGGGGGGGGAGACCAGGTCTTTAGAGGATCACACTGGACCTGGAACTCAGCTAATTGGCAGGCTAGATGGCCCCCAGACCGCAGTGATCCATCAGCTGTCTGTCCTTCCCTACTAGCCTTCTTTCTTGTCTTCTTTTTTCTTAATTCTAGGGAAAAATTATTCTACTTTCCTGGCTAAAAGCCCCAAATGCTTACTCTCTGACTGGTATGTGCAAGTGTATTTGATTGATGGTTTCACAGAAAATATTTAGGAGGCGTTCACACAGGCATGCCACTGTCACTGTCAGGGAAGAGGGCCCTGGGGAATTCCACAAAGCCTTCATATATCTTATCTTTTCTCTCCTTGGCAAAGAGTAACTAACTCCTTGAGTGTCCATGTGTAAAAAAAGGTTAAAAAAAAAAGAAGAAGAAGAACTGGAATGATGAATAAATCTGTCGCAGGTGTGTGTGCATGCCTCTGCGTGTGTGCATGTATTCGTGACTGCTCGACACTCCCCCTTTTTTGTTTTCTTCCATTTGGGCCTTCCCCCCCCTCCCCCATCCTTGAGAAATACTGCTCCTTCCTGAACTCCACATCTCTTGCACATGGACAGGACCCACATACAATCTGATGTTAGTGCAGTCTGAAATGCATCTGGGGTCTCAAATTGTTAGCACCTCTGCTTTGAAACATTCAAGGTGACAACCAGAGCCTCACCTGGGCCCATTGCAGCTGGCTGGTCAGAGCCGCATTCCTCCTCAGAACCAATCCGCACATCCCCCTTCCCCGTTTCCTGGAAGGTCAGACATCTAATCATTCTCACCGCTCTGGGCTAGCCTTGAAATCCTACTGTGGCTTCCCAAGAATTCAGGTTCTAATCCTAGTCCACCCAGACCCAACCAGAAAGTATTTCTAAAGCTCCTGTGGGACTGCTGGTCTGGTTTGTTTTGTTTTTAGCTTTTGGTGTTTTTTTTTTGTTTTGTTTTTTTTTTTTTTTTTTTTTTTTTTTTTTTTTTTTTTTTTTTTTTTTCAGGGCTTGTTTGGTTTGGATTTTGGTTTTTGTTGTGAAACAAGGTCTTGCTACCTGAGTCTGGCCTTCACTGAATCCTCCTGCCTCAGCAGAACAGCCCCCAGTGTTATTCCTCAAGAGCTGTCTACCTTGTTTCTTTCTTGTTTATTTAGTTCCTGGTTTTCATAAAATCCACTGGGGGAAGGGCACTGTGCAGAGGTTGGGAAAGCTGGCAAAATCCAGGCCTCCCCTCCACCGTTGATCTTGGGGATCAAACTCCCCATTAGGCCTGATGGCAAACACCATTATTTACTAAGCCATCTCACCAGCTCGTGTGGCTGCCTAGTGGACTCTGGGGAACCAACTACCTTTCTCCACTTACCCAGAACTGGAGTTATAAAGTATATACCCCGGTATACGAGTGAAAGAGAAGAATTCTGGGGAACACAGTCACGTCTCCATGTCTGTGTCTCTCACACTGCTTTGTTTTACACAGGGTGCCCTCAGACTTGCTATGAAGCTGAGGATGAGCTTTGAACTCCCAGTTCCTACTGCTGACGTGCTGAGACTGTGTAGTCCTGCGCTACCACACCCATACTTTTAGGTCTCACTATGTTGTTCTGGCTGTCCTGGAACTGGCTATGAAAACCAGGACGACTCCCCCCCCTCCCCAACCTTCCTCCTCCTCTAGAATGTGAGGTTACAGCTCTGGCACACCCTACTTTTAACCCAAGCACTGAAGTTAAAGGCCAGCAAAGGTGGGAAGTGATATTCATGGGAAAGATGGTGCTCTTGCACCCCCAGGGTCTGTTCTCTTCTTTCCACACAAGGCAGGGGCGTGAAACTAGGACCCATGCTGAGCTTTGCAGGTTGCAACACATACTCTTGGATTTGTACTTGCATTTTATCATTGCCAGAATGTAAATTCCTCTGTTAAGAATGTAGAACCTAGGGGCTGGAGAGATGACTCAGAAGTTAAGAGCACTGATTGCTCTTCCAGAGGTCCTGAGTTCAATTCCCAGCAACCACATGGTGGCTCACAGCCATCTGTAATGGGATCTGGTGCCCTCTTCTGGCCTGCAAGTATACAGGAGGTACAGAACATTGTATACATAATAAACAAATAAATCTCTTTTTTTAAGGAATGTAGAACCTAGCCAGTCAAGACAGTATGTGTCTTTAATCCCAGCATTCAATAGGCAGAGGCAGAGGATCACTGTGAGTTCAAAGCCACCCTGGCCTTCATAGTAAGTGACAAGCCAGTTGGAACTACATAGTTAGGCGTGTCTGAGACAGAGAAAGGAGAGAAAGTAAAGCTTGGTCACATGAAAGTAAAGTCTGTACACGTGTGTGATTGCCAAGATATGCAGAATAGAAATACTTCTTTAAGTATTATAAAGAAGGGCGCTCAACTGGTTCCCAGGCATCACCACTGCACACGGGTCCCCGGTTCTCTCTGACCCGGGCGGTCTCTCCCTGGCGTTAGTTCTGAGAGCAGCTTGGCTCGCAGACCGTTCTCAGAGGGAGTGAGCCGGGGACAGGAACCGCTGAGATAAATTGTTAGTTCCATATGGCCCTACCGTGAAGGAACTAATGCCAGGAAGCGACTTCCGGGTCAGAGAGAACCGGGACCCCTTGTGGAGCCGTATGCGTGGGAACCGTCCACTTGCGCATGCGTGCGCCCTTCCTTATACTACTTACTGCAACACTAGGGCTGGTGAGAGGTGCAGCAGGTAAGAGCACGTGACTGGCCAGCCCGATGACCGGAGGTCAGATCCCTGGATCCGGAAGCGGCAGGAGAAGCAGCTCCTGAGAGTTGTCCTCCAACCTCCACGTGTGCATGCGAGCTCACACACACAAGGGACACGTTTTGTTGTTTTTGTCTTTAAGAAGAATCTATACCCCAGATTCACAAGTTCAGGCCCAGCCTGGTCTACAGAGTGAGACCTTATGTCCTCTGCCCGCCTTAATATAAAGGAAGAAGGGGAGGAAGAAGGGAAAGCAAGAGAAAGAATAGAGAAAGGCTGATTTTTTTTTCTTTTGCTTGAGGCATATTTGTAATTTCCAGGATTCTCCCCACCCCCCGTTTTTTTTTTTTTGTTTTTTTTTTTTTTTTTTTTTTTTTTTTTTTTTTTTTGTTTTGTTTTGTTTTGTTTTGTTTGAATTCTGAAAATACGAATTTCTGAATTTTTGTTCTAATTATCTTACGGCCTACTAACACTTGGAGTTGAGACTTTGGAGCCTGGTGATCACTGTTAGTTCTCGGCCACTGTTCCAAAGAGTCAACAGTCAGCTTGTAGAGACAAAGTTTACTTTGGCCTTCCTACTGAGACCCCGCAAAGATTTCACCCTCCCTCAGCATCAGCCTGGGTCCCAGCCTTCATCATTTGGCCTTTGAGAAAAACCCCATAATTCGGATGGGGGTGTGCCTGGCCTTCATTTCCCCTTGGCTGTTAATTTCCCTCTTTCCCAGAGCCAAAAAGATTGAGTGAAATAAGTCATATCCATGTAGTTGATATGGCAACCTTGGGGTTTTATTTGTTTTGGCTGAGACAAGGTCTTACTTTATAGCCATTCTGACCTGGAACTCATGACGGTCCTCCTGCCTCAGTCCTGGGTGCTGGGATTCCAGGTATAACTCACTGCTCACTCCCTGTTCGATTTTGGTTTTTATTTGAAATATATTAGAACTAACAAGGAGTAAATTGTCTTAAATACGTAGTAAACGTATGAAATCAGCCCGTTGCGTTTAAAAGTTTAATAACCTTTACCAGTGTTTATTAACAGGGAAGAAACACATGATAAAATGCCCATTCATACAAAGGAATCAGAAGACTGAGCAAGGCGAGGCTTTTTGTAAAAAGGGTGCATTCCAGCTAGCAGCACACCAGGCCAAAATGGCTTCCACCCTTTCTCCCTGAGGGTGGTGACAGCAGCTCATACCGGTGGGAGCTCAGCTTCACAGTCCGCCAGGATTGGCTGACCACCCTTGCCTGGCCAACTATGTTGGATTTTTAAAAAAAAAAAAGTTTCTCCTATATTGAGTTCAGCTGCAGAACACTCACCCACTTACCAAAGACATTTGGGGCTCTGACTTCCATCTTCAAGCTGGGGGCAGGGAGGTGGGGTGCCCCATAACTCTGACACACTGACTTTTAGTACTTCCCAGATATTTGAATAGCAGAATCTGGCTGAAGGCCATTATCACAGAATGTGATTCTCCACATCTAAGTTTGAAATACTCTGTGAAGCTAAGTGGCTTTTTCTTGAGTCTATTTCCAGTCCTAAAATTATCATTTAAAACTTTATATATACATATATATATTTTTTTAAGGTGAGATCTCCTATAGCCTCTTGTATTTGCAGAGTCTGCCCTTGAATTCCTGATCCCCCTGCCTCTGATTAATTACAGGTGTGCCACCACACTCCAGTTGTTTTGTAGCTATAACTTAGGGTCTATTCGAAATGTGAGACACAAAGCGTTGGGATTTCAGGAATTCCTAAAATACTTTATTCAAAAATAAATGCCCAGTGTCTGCAGCATAGCTCAGTGCTCAGCACTTGCTTGGTGTGTAAGGATCCAGGTTCAGTCCCCAGCACTGAAGAGACAAATCATGCCGCAGTCTACAGGTCCTGAGAGTATGCGAGGGCAGAGGCCTGGGCTCCCTCCGTGGGCTTGCAGGCCAGTGGAAAGAGAGCTACAGGGGTCTACCAAGCATTGTAATAAAACATGACTGGGTACTTCAGACTGCGGGAAGGGTAGCTAAATATACATAGAAGTGAGTGGGACCTGACCTGAATAGCATTTGCTAGACAGAAGGACAGACATGGTAAGGGTGGAGGGTTTGGGCTCCCTGAAGGATAAAAGATGTGGCAGAGAATATCCAGAGGGGAAGCTGGGTAGGCGCTGACCAGCCCTACCCAGCTTCCGTGAGACACCATGAGGGATGTCTCAACGGTGCTTCAACACTTGCTATGGCATTCAAGAGCTGATTGGAAATTCTGAAAGAACTTTGAACAGGGCACTTCAGGGGAGATGTAGATTTCGGAATAATTACTTTTTATTAGTTGGGATAATGGCAACCTCTTGAAGACTGGATTAGGAGGTGGAAAAAGAGCCAATTAAGGAGATAATGAGATCGTTAAAAGAGCCATGATGAAGACGGCGACAGCAGGGTGCTGCGAGGTGGAGAGGGAGAACAGCGGGAGCTGCCTGCGCCTCAGCGGTTCTTAAGGGACTTGTCATTGTCCTCTGAGATACGAGGGCTTTCCTCCCACAGCTGTGCCGGGCCCGGGTAAGCCGGCCTGGCAGCAGCAAAGAGCTTTGTCTATTTAGAGTTGTTTCTCTGTGAGCTCCTGCGAGTGTGTGCTCCTTGGCATTTCAAAAGTTCTGATCTTCTGGGTTTTGTTGATGAGTGAGCCATGAATCTTCCATCCATGTTTCCTATCTTCTGAACAGAGTCTCTGGACCCAAAGCCGAAACGCTGGGGGGAGGAGGCTCTCCGAGAACAGCGGTTCCCTGGACGACTTGGAAATAGGTACAGGTAAGTAAGCGGAGAGGAAGAATGAGGAGGCGCATCAGAGAGTGTTAGAGTGTGTGACCTACAAGACGGTCCCAGCTGTTCTGCTCTCTGTTAGCTTCCCTGAGTTTTATTTTTGCCCTTCGTTTGAGGCAAGATCTCTAGCCCAGGCTAGCCTAAACCTCCTCCGAGGCCAACGTTGGCCTCAAACTGCTGATCCCCCAGTCCTAGGATTACAGACACTCCCACACCATGTCCCCTGTACTCTCTTTGCATTTGTAATCCGTCCTTGGGCTGACAGGTGAAGTGCTAACAGATGCCTTGGCACCAGTTACCTGGAACTGGAGGATGCCAGCAGATGGACTGAATCCCTGACCAAGATTGTTTATCCTGAGCTGGGGATGTAGCTCAGTGGTAACCCAGGTGCTTAGTGTACACAAAACCCTGAGTTTGAGTCTCAGCACCACAAAATAATAATAATAATAATCAAAGAAAAGAAAAGAGAAAGTTTTAAAATTGTGTGTATGTATGCGTACAAAATGTACATTTATGATAAAAGTACTTCTTTGGTGTTAGGGAAGTGAATTGAAGTTATCTTATAAAAAACTGATTTTCTCTTTTTTTGGTGTGCTTTAGGTTGTTGGTTTTTATTTATTGATTTATTTCATGTATGTGAGTACACCGTCACTATCTTCAGACACACCAGAAGAGGGCATCAGATCCTATTACAGATGGTTGTGAGCCACCATGTGGTTGCTGGGATTTGAACTCAGGACCTCTGGAAGAGCAGTCAGTGCTCTCAACCGCTGAGCCATCTCTCCAGCCCCTTGTTTTGTTTTTTAAGCAGGGTCTCACTTCTGTAGCCTAGGTTGGCCTTGAACATGTGGCGCTCCAACCTCAGCCTCCCCAATGCTCGAATTACAGATGAGGGCCACTACATCTCATGTACTTCTAATAGAAAAGGCTATGTGTTAGATTGTAGGCACCCAGGACTTAGAATCCCCCTCATCCAATAACCATGCGTGTTCTTCCACATGTCCAGGCCATATGTCTTCCTCTGCGTTTAATTCGGAGAAAAGTGAGAGCAAGCGGAATCTGGAGCTGCCACGCCTCTCCGAAACCTCCATAAAGGATCGAATGGCCAAGTACCAGGCTGCTGTGTCCAAGCAGAGCGCCCCAGCCAGCTACGCTGTAAGTGTCCTGCACAGTTCTTAGTCACTTCTCCAGTGGCCAACAGAACACTGCCTCCGGAAACACCTCTGGGGCCCTGACCTCTGACCCCAGCACCCTTTTCATAAGCCCCGCCCTCCTTTAGTCACCATTTTCTGGTCTTGATTTTGCTCCTCCAGCTCATGAGTATTCAGACCTCCCTCATTTCCTGTGATGTCACCCAGCTGTGATATCAAGACCTTTTCCTGGCTCATCTGATGAGCTTTTTCATTGTTGCCGAGGGAGAAGCACTATTTCATTAGCTTTAATAAAAACATCTTTTAGGAGCTTCCTTTTGGTTTTGTGATGGGTGCTTAGGGTTAAAGTCAGGCCTTTGCACATGCTAGGTAAACATGCTACATTGGGTTATATCTTTAACTCACTTCCCTTTTCAAGATCATCATGGGAAATATGAAAAATAGTAAGCGCACTGAACATTAGTATGGAGTATTTTTAAGTTTTTCGTTGAAATATTATTCAGGTAACATAAAATCACCATTTTATGTTTCTATTTATTGCCAGCACAGGCTGACTGAAGATGCATCTCAGTGGTAGAGCCTTTGACTAGCTTGCTTAAGGCCCTGGGTCTGATCTCTGGCTCCACAAGGAAAACAAACCACATCCACAGTTAGGTGATTTTTTTTTTAAATATATTCACAAGGTTGCACGAATATCACTATTTAAAGTCCAGGACCTTTCTGACATCCCCCTTATCTGTAGAAGGAAGAAATTCCTTATCTGTATATCCTCCACTAAACCACTAGTCTGCTTCCTACCTTTATGGATCTGCACTTCCTGCACATTTCATTTAAAGATTCTGTGGGAGCTGGGAATGTGACTCCATGGTACAGCATTTGCCTACCATGCCTGAGGCTCAGGATTTAGTTCCCAATATAAGAGATGTCCTAGTTACGGTTTTACTGCTGTGAACAGACACCATGACCAAGGCAACTCTTACAAGGACAACATTTCGTTGGGGCTGGCTTAGGTTCAGAGGTTCAGTCCAGTATCATCAAGGCAGGAGCATGGCAGCATCCAGGCAGACATGATGCAGGAGGAGCTGAGAGTTCTACGTCTTCATCTGAAGGCTGCTAGTAGAAGACTGACTTTCAGGCAGCTAGGGTGAGGGTCTTAAGCCCACACCCACAGTGACACGCCTACTCCAACAAGGTCACACCTCCACATAGTGCTACTCCCTGGGCTGAGCTCATATGGTCTATTCAGTCTTACGACGTCATGCTGTCCAGCAGAGGAAGGATGGTGTGTTAGGGGATTGGGAGTGACTGAAAGATGACATGTGACGTGTTTGTCATGCCGTGTCTCCCACTTTCAACCCCGTGATGCCAAGAATCAAGGCAGGGGTATGTAAACACTCTTTACTCGCCCTGCCCCAAATCCTGTCATCCTTTCTTTCTTTTTTTAAGATTTATTTATTCTATGTAAATACACTGTAGCTCTCTTCAGACACACCAGAAGAAGGCATCAGATCTCATTACAGATGGTTGTGAGCCACCATGTGGTTGCTGGGATTTGAACTCAGGTCCTCTGGTAGAGCAGCCTCTTTACCTCTGAGCCATCTCTCCAGCCCCAACTTCTCATTTTCAAAAGGATACATATGTTTGTCCCTTCTGTGATTTCAGAACACAACATCTACTAATGGCCAAAGGTCTTAACAAAGTTGGAAGAACAATACTGAGTTTTATTTGTTCCTGGACAGCTTCACATTCATAATATGTATTCCAGGCATTAGAACATTTCCCCCGACGGACTGATTCTCTTTTCTTTCGGTATTGACTGAAATCACAGCTTCACACACCCTCTACGAGAGCTTGAGCACTGAACACACGCTCATTCCTTGCTCCAGTTTCTCACAGTTTTAACAGTTTCCTGGGTGTGGGAAGTGAGCGGAGTTAGGCTTCCCTTAGAACACAGATCCAGAGATTCGGAGAGGTGAGGTGCGGGGCTTCGATTCCCACCTGGTACTGAGGTGTCCATCTATCTGTGACTTTCCACGGCAACAGAAAACCCAGGTGACTCCTCGGGTGGGAGGACCTGTTCAGTGACCTTGTTTTTTTTGCGTGTTGCACATTGGAAGGAGCAGCAGGCATGACAAAGCTTCTTCCTGAGACCGGGTTTTTGTTCTTCATTTTGAAATGGTCAGCTGTATCCCAGGCTGACCTCAAACTGCTTATGTAGCCAAGACTGGCTTTTGAACCCCTGATCCTCTGCCTCCTGTAAGCTGAAATTACAGGCTTGTGCCGCCACATCTGGTTTATTTGGTGCTGGGGTTAGAACCCAGCGCTTTATAGATGCCAGGCAAGCTCTCTACCAGCTGAGCTGTACATCCTTAGCTTCCCCTTAAAAACAGGGCAAAACCTCAAGGGAGTAGCAGCAGAGGGTGGATGAACGTTTGAAGCCAGTTCCAGACGGCCAGGCTGCAGAGCTCTTATCTCTAAGTAAGAACTCCCGGTAGAGTTTCTTTGTTAAAGTTCTGCTCTGGAAATTTCAAGAGTTGAGAAGTCTTTGGACATTCTTGTGAAAAGTATGTTTTATCTCATCCTCAAAGAATGTCTCAAATTTCTCACAGGACACAGCTGTCCTCAGCAGCAGCTTAAAGGGGAACTCGGAGATAGACAGACAGTACGTTAGTGCAGTTAGGGTGGTCATCTCCTCCTAATTGTCACCCTTCCAGAACAGAGACTGCCCACTCTGGAGTAGCTGACTGTAGCAAACACACACACACACACTTTTGTCAGCTTTGTGGCTTTGTGTGGTTTGTTTCCTCCTGAGCCTAAAGACTCACAGGGAGGAGCTGGAAATGCAGCCCAGTCAGCAGAGTGGTTTCTAGTCTTGGGTCTAACCACCAAGGACATGGTAAATGCTTCAGCACCTGAGAGGGGTAGGCAGGGGGACCAAAAATTCAGGGGTGATCCTTGGACTATGTAAGACCCTGTCAGAAAGAGAGAAAGGAGGCATGGGGGGACGTAGGAAGGAAAGTGCAGTAAAGATAGGAAACATACATCTTCATCTCCCCCCTTGGCTGATTTTATTTTGAGCTGGTTAACATTCTACTCCTAGAGTTCTCACAGCAGGACACATGCATGGTTTGTTTTTTTGTTTTGCTTTGTTTTTTTTGTTGTTGTTGTTTTTTTTATGTTAAGGCTCTGTTATGAAATATAGATTAAGGTGCATTTTTAGGGATTTTATGTGAAAAACTTGTTTTCGAAAGCTCCATAGAAGACTGTTTACGGTATCACTCGGAATCATTTCGGTTTTTATATATGTCTCCATCATCCCTGTCTTTCTTTCCAGGCCGGGCATTTGTATCTGTGGTCAGTATATTTTCTTAATTATTGGCACTTTGGCATCCGTTCTTCCTGCTCCAGAACGGTCTTTTCTGGATAAAACTCACAAGCTTTGCGTTTTCACGATGCCTGCTAGATGAGGGGACACAAGAATGCAGTGTGCTGAGGGGGCGGGGCCTGGGGTGTTCACGGTCATGTGTCTGTATTCTGATGAGCATCCAGTGTGAGACAGACACACAGATATGCGTCCACACAGCTGCACTGGTTAGTTCACTGTTTGGTGGGTTTGCTTGTGACACGGGGGCTGGGCGGGGGTGGGGCTTTGACTTGACCTGAGTTCTAGGAGAAAGAATTAATTTATATTTTTTAAACGTGCCACGTTTGTTTGAAAGATGGCTGTGAGGAGAACGGGAGGTAGGCATTTTGAGTTCACGGATTTATTTTTATTTTGTAGAGTGAGCTGAAAACCAGTGAAAACAAAACTCATAAATGGGAGCAGAAGGAGAATGTGCCCCCAGGTCCCGAGGCCTGCTGCAGCCATCAGGAAGGGAGCAAGGTAGGTCAGGACGCCCGTGTCCAGTCACATGCGGGGAAAACATGAGTTCTAAATTAGTCGCTTAAAATTAGAAAGGAGTTTGACTCCAGGCTGCAGTGTCTGGGAATTTGGTGGCAGCTGCCAGGGCAGATTGTCACTTTTGCAGGTGACATAATTTCAGTTAGGAAGTTTTGCGATTTATAGCTGACCAGGTAATGAGTCTTCACTGGGAGACTGTTTCATTCAGCAAATGCTCAGAAGGCAAAAAAACTAAAGTCACTTATAAAAATCTGACCCGAGGTGTAGTTTTTATGTTTAAAAACTTAAGATTTACTTTCTCATGTGTGTATAATGTTTTGCCTGAACACGTGTATGTGCACCATGTGAGTGATTGGTGCCCTCAGAATTAGAGGAGGAGTTACAGATGGTTGTGAGCCACCATGTGGGTGCTGGGATTTGAACTCAGAACCTCTAGAAGAGCAGCCAGTGTTCTTAACTACTGAGCCATCTCTCCAGCCCTGCTTGTTTTGAGATGAAGGTGTCTGTTGCTCAGGTTTATCTTGAATTTGTACATTCAAGCAATGCTCTTGTCACAGCTTCTTAAATCACCAAGGCTACAAACTTTTGACAACACTTTTTTTTAAAGATGTATTTATTTTGGCTCTGGAGAGATGGCTCAGTGGTTAGGAGCACTGACTGCTCTTCCAGAGGACCTGAGTTCAAATCCCAGCAACCCATGGTGGCTCACAACCATCTGTAATGGTATCTGATGCCCTCTTCTGGTGTGTCTGAAGACAGCAACATTGTACTTATATAGAATAAATATATATTTTATGTATGTGCTCTAACTGTATGTATGCCTGCATGCCAGAAGAGGGCATCAGAGCCCATAAGACCCCGTGTGGTTGCTGGGATTTAAACTCAGGACCTCAGGAAGAGCAGACAATGTTCTTAACCACTGAGCCGTCCCCAGGCCTTGACACCACTCTCTCTCTCTCTCTCTCTCTCTCTCTCTCTCTCTCTCTCTCCCTCTCTCTCTCCCTCCTCTCTCTCTCTCTCTCTCTCTCTCTCTCTCTCTCTCTCTCTGATATTCTCTGCATTTACATTTCAAATGTTATCCCTTCCTCCCACTCTCACCCCCCTCCCATTGCCTCCATGAAGGTGCTCCCTCTCCCAACCACCTTCTCCTGCTTCAGCACCTTGGCATTCCCCTACCCTGGGAAAAGGAACCTTCACAGGACCAAAGGCCTCTCCTCCCATCGATGCCAGACACTGCCATCCTCTGCTGCATACGCAACTGGAACCATGGGTCTCTCCGTGTGTGCTCATTAGTTGGTGTTTTAGTCCCTGGGAGATGTGGAAGGTTTGGTTGGTAGAAACTAAAGGCGGGGGCTGGAGAGATGGACCAGCAGTTAAAAGTACTGACTGCTCTTCCAAAGGTCCAGCAACCACATGGTGGATCATAACCATCTGTAATGAGAATTCTATGCCCTCTTCTGATCTGAAGATAGCAACAGTGTACTCACATACATAATAAAATAAATAAATCTTTAAAGAATAAAGAAACTAAAGGCTAGGGCTTACCAGAGAAAGACACATGCAGACAAAGCTGAGGCCTGAGTCCAATCTCCAGGATCGACATGGTGGAGGGAGAGAGCAGACTTCTGAGAGACGCCCTCTGACTTCCACAAGTATGCTGTGTAGGTCCTCACCCCACCCATATAATACTAACTAATTAACATAATGGGAGGGCTAAGCTAAAGGCTGAGCCAGGCATAGTCACAGATACCGGTAACCCTAGAAGAAGTAAAACCCAGAGCATGAGTTTAAGGGCAGCATGCCTCTGTTTAAAACAAAGAAAAGCAGCACACAAACGTTCATTCTCACTCAGAATTTCCCTCCCTCTCCCTCCTCCTTCTCCCTCTCCCTCATCCCCCTTTCTCTCTCCTTTCTCTCCCTCCTCTCCCTCCTCCCCCTCTTTTCTCTCCCTCCTCTCTCCTCTCCCTCCTCCCCTTCCCTCCTCCCTCTCCCTCCTTTCTCTCCCTCCTCTCCCCCCCTTCTCTTCCTCCTCTCTCCTCTCCCTCCTCCCTTCCCCTCCTCCCTCTCCCTCTTTCCTCCCCCTCCTCCCTTCCCCCTCTCCCTATTCCTCCTCCTTCCTCCCTACCCTTCCTCTCTCTCTCCCTCCTTCCTTCCCTCTCTCCCCCTCCTTTTTCCCCCTCTCCCCCTCCCTTTCTTCATCTCTCCTTCCCCTTACTCCCCAAGCCATGTGGCCTTCATGTCCACGAACACTAACTAGGTAACCCACTAGCATGTTAGCTATCAAGAATCATTATGGTAGCTTCCCTGACAGATGGTGGGGCCATGGAGTTCTAGCTAGCTAATCTGACTTCCTCAGGAAGATGATGTCTGAGCCAAACCTTGAGGAATGTGCAGGAATGGGCCAAGGGCGTGGAGAAGTGGTGTAAGGAAAAGAAGAAAGAAAAGAAGAAAGAAAGAAAGACATGCAGGCATAGTGTGGTGCAGAGACCTGGGACTGAGCTCTGAAGAGCTGCCGTTTGATCGTTCCGGTGGTTTAGTCACAGCAGGCAACAGCTTTGTGTAGGCAGCATACTCAACAGTCATGGACTCCAAGTGAATGTCATACTGAGCTGGAGACATGCCTCCATAGCTAAGAGCACTCACTGGCTGCTCTTCAGAGGATCCGGGTTCGGTTCCTAGCACACACAGAGCAGCTCACAGCTGCGTGTGGGTCCGGTTGCAGGGGAGCCAGCACCCTATTCTGAACATACATAGTGCACATACATACATACATACATACATACATACATACATACACACATACACACACATACACACATACATACATACATACATACACACACACATACACACATACATACATACATACATAGTGCACATACATACATACATACATACATACACACACACATACACACATACATACATACATACATAGTGCACATACATACATACATACATACATACATACACACACACATACACACATACATACATACATACATACATACATAGTGCACATACATACATACATACATACATGCATACATACATACATGCAGGCAAAAGCACTCGTCCATAGAACCCAAAGCGGATCTTTAAGAACAAGTAATAAACCGTATAAATGGGCTCTTTTTCTTTCTTTTTTAAATTTTTTTTGAGACAAGGTCTCTCCCTTTAGTCCTGGCTGGCTTAGGATTACCAGGTAGACCAGGCTGGCCTGAAACTTAGAGATTTGTCTGCCTCTTGAGTGTTGAGACTAAAAGAGTAGACCCCCATGCCTGCCTAGCGAAGGCTGGTTCTAAATAGAACAAGCAACTGTGTTTGGCATTTTCCTTATAGTCTGTAAATAAAAAAATAAAAAAAAAAAACCCACAGCATTGAAATCCCCTCATTGTTGCTTAAGGGGTGTATCTGAAGAAATGCTTATCTGGAAAACCATGGTCGTGTGGTTTTCATTCTGGCCTTGTGCTTAATTCCTGATTGTCCTCATGCAGATTTGATTTGAAATTAGAACTCCGGGCTGAGCAGCAAGACCAGAACATTTTAATTACAGCACAAAGGAACACGGGCTGCAGTGAATCATAACTCGGAGAGGGTGGGGAGGACGGGCAGAGAGTAGATACGCTTGCAGCACGTCCTGTGAGTTCATGAACATTTGGCTGTGTACAGGCTGTAGGGTTTCAGTGTCTTGGAGATCACCTCACCACCTTTTGTTACCCAGTGCCGAAGCTTTCAGAAAGAAACACACACACACACACACACACACACACACACACACACACACACGTGGGGGGGTGGTATTTATTCTTTGAGAATGGAAGACTACATTGGACCATCTGGAACTAGAGTTACAGGCGGTTATAAGCTGCCATGTAGGTGCTGGGAATTGAGCCCAGGTCCTCTGCAGGAACTTAACTGCTGAGCCATCTCTCCAGCCCCCAGGAAATGTTCCTGAAATACCATGAGGTATTCAGCTGCTGATCTTCCTTTAGTGAGATGTCTGAGCATGGCCTCCAGTACTCCTGCCTGGAAGTTTCTGAGTCAGCGTTGTCTAAGTGCCGATGGACAGAGATGTCAGCCTTCTGTGTACCCAGCAGGCTCAAGGGGACCAGATTAAAGGGGAGAGAAAAACAACCCAGGATGGGTGCACTTACAAATTCTCAAGAGGCGGGGGTCTTGTTTGGTTTTGGGTCTTATGTAATATACAGGCTGTTGGCAAGAATGACCCTGAATTTCTGGCCCCTCCTACCTCTGTGATTTCTCAAGTGCTGAGACTGCAGGCATGTGCCAACCTGCCAGCAGCAAAGGCCTTGTTATAGCCAAGCACAGCTTTCAGAAAATGTGTTTCATGTCATCAAATGAAATGCTGCACGTGAGGCCATCAGTTCAATACTTGGCACATAGTATAAACACTTGGTAAATGTCGACTGTGATCATTCTGGTTGATTCTTTACCACGGTAGAATTCCTTTAGTGAAAAGAGGGAAAAAAATGCTGGTATTCAGGTGTGGCCCAGGTCTCCATTGTGAGTGTGTTCAGCTCATTAAACACCTTGATATGCACACTTGGTATCACCTATTCAATTCAGCACCTCGATCTTAGATATGGAAGATCTTAGATACAGAAGCTTACCTCACAAAAGGCTAGGACCTGGATAAGGGGGAGAGAGAGAGAGAGAGGGAGAGGGAGAGGGAGAGGGAGAGGGAGAGAGAGAGAGAGAGAGAGAGAGAGAGAGAGAGCGCTTTTTTTTTACTCAAGTTGATGGCTTCTAAGGAAGAGAGATATACCTATACGTAAGATCGGCTTTTTGTTAAAAAACTGAAATTTTTTTGTTGGTTTTTTTGTTGTTCTGCCTCACACACCCCCACCAAGGTGTGGCAGTGTTTTGGTTTGTTTTCCCTAAGATTTCTGTATGTATGTATGTATGTATGTATGTGTGTGTGTGTGTGTGTGTATGTATGTATGTATGTCTATACACCATGTTTGTTCCTGTGGTGGTCGTAAAAGGTTGTTGGATCCCATGAGACTAGAGATTTGCAATGGCGATTGTGAGACAAGGCGTAGGAGCTGGGAATTAAGTCTGGGTCTTTCAGATGAGCCCGCTCTCCACTCCTGGCTTTCCTCTTTCCTTTTTCCTTTCTCGCTCTCTCTCTGTTTCTCTCTCTCCCTGTCTGTCTGTCCCTCTGTTATCTCTCTCTCTCTCTCTGAGACAGGGTATACTGTAGCCCAGGCTAACCTCTGACTCACAGTGTAGCACAGAATTATCTTCAACTCCTGATCCTCCCGCCTCCACCTCCCAAGTCTCAACCTTTCCACAAAAACCACTTGAACAGGACACTAAGAGTACATACAATGTCTGGGTTTAAATACGTTCTCTTCCCTCGCCACGGAGCACACCCGGTGCCACGTGAGAGGCTTGTGCTCCTGGACTCCGGGGTTTTTCTTCCTAAGATCTGGCTTGAAAGTTCTTTCTGAGGGAGATGACACAGTCTTGGCAGCTGAGCGCTGTCTGTTCTAGTGTTCCTCTATAATTGAGAGGCACGTTAATATCCTCATAAAAGACGGTTTTGCTGCCTCCTGTTTAAATGCTCAGCTGTTCGGAGCCGTTATTTCCCCTCGGGCTGCCAGCGCCTAACTGGAGTCAGCAGGATTTTACGGCATTGGTGCTGGTTTGCTCTTTGCTCTTGTATTTTTAATGCGCTTCTTAATCCTCCCTAATCTTTTTTCTTCTTCTTCTTCTTCTTGCAGGTTTCTGCAACCGAGAACAGCCTGGTGGCCCACTCTGTCCCTGCTGAAGATGACACCTGTAAGCATTTGCTCTGAGCTCTGTGGGGGGTTCTTCTCCCTCTCATTGTCTGTGGAGGAAGGAATATACCATACCCAACAACCGATCTCATCAGGGTCTGGGTGTTAAGGGCTGGCGCTGGAATAACCCGTCACACAGCTCACAGCTTAGAGAGAAGTTAAATTAAATACTGTTAGCCAGCAGTGGTGGTGCATTCCCTTAACCCCAGCACTCGGGAGGCAGAGGCAAGCAGATCTCTGAGTTCAGGACCAGCCTGGTCTACAGAGTGAGTTCTCGGACAGCCAGGGCTACACAGAGAAACCTCATCTTGGAAAGCCAAAAAAAAAAAAAAAAAAAAAAAAAATATATATATATATATATATATATATATATATATATATATATATATAGTTAACATGGGATAAAGAGAATATTTCAGTTTTTGAGATTTTCACTTATTGTGTGTGGGTGTTATTGCCTGACTGCTGTGTGCCATGTGCCTGTGGTATCCACTAAGGCCAGAAGATGGCAGCAGACCCCTTGGGACTGGAGGAGTAGCCAGTGCTCTTAACCACTGGGCCATCTCTCCATCTCACTGGCCCTAACTGAAAGAAAACTTTTAATAACACTTCTCTTGTTGGACTTATCCTGTGTCTGCACTAAACTCTTCCAGGTCTGAAGCCACATAAACGAATTTTGACATTTTACTTTTAATAGGGGGTGTCCAAGAGATTAACTTTTGAAGGACATTTTAAAGGCCCAGGGACTTTCCTGCTTAAGTGCTAAATTTTCACATAATTTTATCCTGTTTTGGAGTATTTTAAGCCCGGTTTCTCAAAGATAAAAGATTTAGGGTTGACTTGACTCTCACCATCTCTGATTTTGGACAGTCTCACTATACACTGTGGGTCTAGAGTTCATTGTGTGAAGGAAGCTGATCTCTCCTGCTCCCACTCGTGCGTGTGGCAGTCACAGATGTGAGATGTGCACCGCATGCTTATGATACTGAAGTGCTTCAGATTCTCACACTTAGGGTCTCTCTGGGTAGCCCTGGTCGTCCTGGAACTCACTCTGTAGACCAGGCTGGCCTCTGCCTCCCCAGTTCTGGGATTGAAGGTGTGTACCACTGTGGCCAGCTTGCCTTTTTTATTTATTTTTTCATTCTTGATAAAAGAATGAAACTGTCACATAAAGGCTTTCTTGATGATTATCTCAGTTCTGGACGATATACCCTATGTCAAAAATGTTTTCAAGGAATGGCTGACAAAGACCCAACACATATCCCTCATGTCCCCAGCTTTGGCTGAGGCACCCTGGAAGCTATCGGGAACATATCAAAATCTACACACAGCCTTCAGAGTGGCAAAGGCCTCATAGTCCTAGCTGTGTGCTGCAGGCTGAGGAAGTCTTACTGACAACCTGACCCCTGGACTTACAGTTGAGTGCTGTCTTCCACAGAGCAGCAGCACATTTCCTGATGCTGAAAGGACCTGTCCCTGGTGGGAAGTACCCTCACTTTGCTTCCTCAAAAATCCCTTCCCAAGGCTTGCATGAGCTGCTTACTCTAAAATGCCTGTCTTCTGTGACTTAACCAGGTAACGCCCAGGTCAAGAGTGAGACCCAGCAGCCTGTGCACCCTAAGCCGCTGAGTCCTGATGCCAGGACCTCCAGTCTTCCGGAAGGTTCTCCTTCCAAAACAGTGAAGGTACGGTGGCAGATTGCTCTTTGATTCTTAGGCTCTTGTTTCCAGTATTTTTTTAAGATTTTAATTTATTAATTTTATGTATGTAAGTACACTGTAGCTCTCCTCAGAAACACCAGAAGTGGGCATCAGATCCCATTACAGATGGTTGTGAGCCACCTTGTGGTTGCTGAGAATTGAACTCAGGACCTCTGGAAGAGCAGTCAGTGCTCTAACCACTGAGCCATCTCTCCAGCCCTGGGCTTTGTTTTTAAAGATCTCAGCGTGGGAGAAACTGAAAGATAAACTGGGTTTAAGGCAGCCACTAAAAGATAAACTGGGTTTAAGGCAGCCACGTGTGCTGTGAGGAGTTCCTTCCTGTGTCCATGATTGGTACAGAGATGAACCAGTGAGTTCACAAAAAGAGTGAAGGAAACAACACGAGTGTCTGGACAAAAAAGAGGAAGCAGAGGATTCAGCATTTAAAGGGTAGATTAGGAGGGCAAGGAGATCAAGCAGGAAGGAATGTTTAAAGGAAGCATGTTCTACAGAAGAACAAAAGCTGAAGAAAGGAACCAGAGAAGAAATGAACTGAGAGGCTGTGTGTGTAGCTGAGTGTGTCAGCACAGGGCTCACAGGCACAAGCTGTGCCAGGCACGGACGCAGACCAGGGAGAGAAGCGAGGACGGAGCCGCAGGCTCTGAGTCTGCACCTGTGTTCTGTCCGGCCTTTCCAAGACCTGGGCCCAGCCAGGCAGCCATTATCATGGGATTGCTTCCCCTGCACTGTCTGCCCAGAGGTCAATGTTCGGCCTGTGACTCTGGATCAAAAATAGATTTAAAGCAGGGAGGGGAAGGCTAGAGAGACATGAAAAGGCACATAACACTTCTGCAGAGGACCTGGGTTTGATTCCCAGCATCCACACTAAACAGCCTTTAGCTGTCCTTAGCTTTGTTTCCAAGGAGATGAGCCGTCTCTGGTTTCTTTGGGCATCTGCAGTTACATAAACACACTCCCCACACACATACATACGTATACTTTTTAAAATAATAAAAATAATTTTTAAAAGGATAGAGGAGATAGTAACTAGGGGCCCAGCCCTGCCTCTGTGGTACTTTCTTAATATGTGAGAGTCTGGATTCCTTTCCAAAGCTCTGCCAGAAAGAGGCAGGAAGAGAAGACCGGCGTCCTAGTCAGGGTCACTGTTGCTGCGAGGAAACACCATGACCCAAGCAAGTTGGGGAGGAAAGGCTTTGTTTGGCTTATGTGCCTACATCATTAGTCCATCACCAAAGGAATCAGGACAGGAACTCACACGGGGCAGGAACCTGGAGGCAGGAGCTGATGCAGAGGCCGTGGAGGGTGCTGCTTACTGCCTTGCTCAGTCTGTTTTCTTACAGAACCCAGGACCACCAGCCCAGGGGTGACCCCACCCACACAGTGGGTTGCCCCTCCCCCCAATAAGTCACTAGTTAAGAAAGTGCTCTACAGGCTTGTTTACAGCCCAGTCTTATGGAGACATTTTCTTAATTGAGTTTCCCTTCTCTCAGATGACTCTAATGTGTGTCAAGTTGATATAAAATTCACCAGCACTACCAGTGAAATGGCCCAGCCGATATGGCACTTAACAAGCTGTTTGAGCCCACATGAGAACCAGCTCCCGAAAGCTGTCCTTTTGAATGCCTATCCTGTGTTTCTACCTCCTGCCCCCAACACACACACACACACACACACACACACACACACACACACACACACACACACACACACGGGTGCACGCACGCAAACTTAAAGGAAAAGGAAAATGGTACTAAAGCCAGGGAGAGTGGTGCATGGGAAAGATGGGGCAGTAAGATGGCACATTCTAAGCTAGCCTTGACAATGCATCAAAACTGACCCTCTCTGAGCCCCGGTTTAGCCAAGAACTGACATCTGTTCTTGAGAACATTATTCCTAATATGGCCTTGCCTGTTTGCCCAGATGGCGTGGGGCTTGGCTATCTATGCTGGCCCGGTGCTGGATTGAAATCCCTTCTGAGCTGAGGAGGGCCGTGTAAGAGGGCGTCATATAAGTGTTCCTCGGCTGGTCAGAAAAACACATGGCTGTAGCCAGATCTCTCAGTGCTTATCTCCGCTATGTGGGCTCCTTTGTCTCTGGTCACCAGCAGTAGCGCTTGCACACACACCTCAGGGTTTGAAGCCTGCGTGTGCAGAGCCTTGCATGGGGCTCATTTTAATCTCCTCGTTATTTAAGGGCTGTTTGTTAAGGGCTCTTACTTAAAGTCCCCCTGTAGTCTGTAAGCAAGAGAAATGCTTCAGTAAGTGTGTCTGGAAAGAGCTGCTGGCCTAACTGGTCTCGTGGTTCTAGGTTTTGCATCAGAAGTCAGTTCTCTACTTTGGGAAATGACATGTAGAAAGAATATATTTGTTCACTCAAAATAGATTTTTTTCGAGTCCCACGCATCCTGGGGGGGTGGGGGGAATCTGTTCTTAGTGCCTGTTACTAAAAACTAGGGCATCCTAAGCAGGGAACTCAAATTATTTCAAAGTTTAGTTTTTTAATGTAAAAACCGCAGGGGGCTGGAGAGTTGGTTCAGTGGCTTAGAGCACTGAGTGCTCTCACAGAGGGCCCTGGTTCCATTCCCAGCACCCACAGAATGGCTCACAAGCAGTGCCCTCTTCTGTCCTCCTTGAGCACCAGGTATATACACACAGCGCCCATAACGTCCATGGAAATAAAACACCCAAACACGTAAAACAAAAATAAGTTTCACTGGGCATGATGTCATACTCTCCTTTAATCTCCGCTCTTCAATGTTTTGCCTGAATGAATGTTTGTCATGTGCCTGGTCCCTGTGGAGGTCAGAAGAGGGCATCAGATCTCATCACAGATGGTGGTGAGCCACCATGTGGTTGCTGGGATTTGAACTCAGGACCTCTGGAAGAGCAGCCAGTGTTCTTAACCACTGAGCCATCTCTCCAGCCCAAACCCTAGGGATTTTTAACAACTTTTCAAAAACTGTTTTTGTGACAGGATTTCACGATTCGGCCCAGTCTGGCCTCAAGTCACTGGCCTTAAACTTGCAGTTCTGCTGTGTCTGCCTCCCAAGTACTAAGATCAGAAGCATTTACCACTAGGCATGGCACCCCAGGTTTTTAGTCATCAGTGATGGGGTATGGGAGAAAGACCAAAACCCAGGAGAGAAGAAAAGGCATGAGAATGTGACCAACCCTGAGGGTCGCCAATTTGTCCCCAGCTTCCTCAGATGGTCCTGCTGATGGATGTGGAAAGAAAGCACAACTTGCCATTCGCAAGGACATGCTTCGAGGTGCCCCTTCCCGTATTTGTCTTGCTGTCCTCCGTGGGCAGGGATAAGGGGCTTTGTGGTTTTATTGTATGGTATTGGAGATGTAGAACCTCAGGCGCGATGGCTTTGACGTCCCCAGCCTGGATTTCTGTTCTTTTACAAAGCCAGGAGAATCACGACCAAAGGTCACCAGGATCCTGTCGCTGCTTTTCCCAGCACTTGGGCCTCCTCTCTGGAGACGGTCCTTTAGACACAGTCTCCTGGGATATGAATGTCCTCAGGACGGTTTCACAGCAAGTTTCACTAGGGAACTGCAGGCTACACAGAGCTGCTCTCTACCATTTGCTGTGTGGCAAAGAATTCCAGTTTTATTACCTAGCCATCTTACACAAACCAGAAGGAAAAAATGAACAGCATTTGCAGCGTTCTTCTGATGAATGGAGGTCTGACCTCAGTGTAGAACTCTTTCCAATTTCATTCCGTTGACCAGCCTAGCCCGTCTGTTTCCCTTCCCCCTTGTTGGCGGATGCGCCATCTACATGTCCGCCTTCGTCAGAACGAAAGCCTGCGCAAGGCAAGTGTTGAAAGGAGACAGAGGAAGGCAGGTAGACCTATCAGAAGCCCACGTAAAGTGGATAGAGACGCATGTCAGCAGAAGATCTGTCATATTCTTCACATGGGAAAGAATGTTGGTCAATACAAGTTACTTGTGTATTGCCCCATTCATTCCAGAAGGTCCTGAAGATAACCCACATTTGACTCGGAAATCAAGCCAAGACTCACTTTGACTGTGGGAGGGTGCGGTGTTTACACTGAATTAGCATCTATGCCCTTCCCCCAAAGGCCTGCCTTTAGTTAGGGAAACTGAAGAGCCCAGGGGTGTTTGGAAAACACTTCTGTCCTGTGAGTTAGGAACTGTGGGTTCTTCTTCTCATCCTGTTCCTGACTATTTGTAACCTTGCTCAGGTATCTGATACCCCTGACACTTGAGTATCTGTGTGCGAGAAATGAGGCAGAGAAAAAGGAAGCAAAACAAAAACACTCCACCTACTACATGAGGAAAGATGAAGTGTGTCCAACCGCCCGATGTCGGCAGGGTTCTGTGACAAGTCAACCTATCTGTCAAGGAGGCATGGGCAGGATGTGTGCCAGGCCTCCGATAATGGGGGAGTGTTGGGCATCGACTGTGCTTCCTGTTGCCTGAATAGACACGGGGGAAATTACAGAAACGTGGCGGGATGCCCGGGACAGAGAGTTAAAGGGAAGGCACAGCGCAGCCCTTGGCATATGAGCATGCTGGGAGCCTCTGCTGCTGTTTTTATGACAGTCTAAGGTCCCTCGCTGCACAAGCCTTAAATAACAGCAGAAGACCGTGAGACTTAGATAGAAGCAGCGGGTCCTGCGCTCAGCCAGTGGTGTGAGGTGGCAGGCTGCAGAGCTGATGTCAAGGAGGAAGTGACTTTTCGCTTGGGTGTGGGAGGTGAAGAAAGCGGCTGAGGGTCAGGTGTGGGAGGTGATAAAGTCCTAACAAAGCGGCTGTGGGTCAGGCGTGGGAGGTAATAAAACCCTGAACAATTATGGGCAAGACACTCCTTGTGTGGGTGAAGGTTCATAAAAGCCTTCTCATCCTGAGGTTGGATGTGCCCCAGGTGGGTGGTCTTACTCAGCTCTGAGTCTGAGCCCCAGCCCAGCTGCAGTAGTGCTGCAGAGCACATGGAATGCTGTGTATTCATTGAAGGTTCCTGTTTGTCTCTTCCAGCCTCTGCGGCCTGCTCCAGCACCTAATCTCTGCTCCTGCCTTCCACTTTCCTCCTGATGTGAGCAAAACCTTTGCTGTCTCTCAAGTTCTTCTTCCTATTCCCTGGGCTGCACCCTGCTGCTTTCCTTGAGTGTGTGTGTGTGTGTGTGTGTGTGTGTGTGTGTGTGTGTGTGTGTGTGTGCATATGTGTGTGTATGTGCCTGCATGCCTGTGTATATATGTGTGTGTAAAGGTGTGTGTGCATGTATGTGTGTGCACATGTGTGTGTAAAGGTGTGTGTGCATGCATGTGTGTGCACATGTATGTGTGTAAAGGTGTGTGTGTGTGCATGCCTGTGGACATGTATGTTCTCAGTGTCTCTTCCCTTTGTTCTCCCAAATCTATTTCAACTGGAAACAATACAGGATACCCTCTTTGCAACTGAAAGAGATTCTCAATCTGATAAGCACATTTATCCCATTACTTACACAGTTTGAATTATGATTTGGACAGATTCCCTCAAATACCATTCTCTGATTTTATTCTGCATTTTAATGGAGGTCCTGCTTTCCAGGAAAACAAACAAACCTAGTCCTTTTAGAGAAAACATTAAAATAGGACAATATCTCCCTTTAAATCCAATTGTTTCTGTAAAAGAAAACTGTCATTTAAATAATGCCCTAGTGACCGCCCACAGTTCTCTGCTGTAATGTGGGCCACCCTTAGGTACTTCCCTCGTGACTGGTAAACTGGGCTAGCCTCTGGTCTTTGGTTGTTTAATTAGGGTCGTTTCCTCTTAGGACTCCGCCCTAATGGAGCGGGTTGCCCCTCCCCTCTGCCCTGATCCTATTCCTGAGCCCCTGAGACTCTGTGAACATTTGCCATTGTCTTAGCAAAGCTTTGCTTTATAGGTCTTCATTTGCATTTCATGTCTGTTTTCTCCTTCCCTTTCCAAACAAATAGTTTTGGAAAATGGTCCCCACTGATTTTGTTCCTGTCATGAATAAACAGTCAGTGTGACTTTTTTCATGGGTCTCTCTTCAGGGCCAGTTGGTTGTGGGGTGTGGTTTATTTGCAACTGGGTCTCACGCTAGCCTAGCTGGCTTGGTGGGCACTTGCTGTATAGACCAGAATAGCTTTGAACTTGCAGCCTTCCTCTTGCAGGTGCCTCCCAAGTGCCGGGATGGTAGACATAAGCTTCCACACCCAATTAGGTTTTCGGTTTGTTTGTTTCTTTGGAAACTAGAGTCTTTGCCCACAACCTGGTCCATTTAGGCTTAGCTAAATTCAGGTTCTGGGCCCAGGGATTAATTTGCATTATTTACTTTAAGAATCGATCCTAGATTCAAGCCCATCTAGGCCCCACCTAGGGGCTATTCACAAGCCAGCCAGGGATATTCACACTCAGGAGTAGAGACTTCTGCCCCCCCCCCCAGTAACATAAGCTTTGTATCATGTAAACACAATTTTTTTTTTTGAATTCTGGCTTTTATCAGAGCTATGATAGCAAGTCTGTATTATTGAAGTGAGGACTTTAGGGTTTCATGAATCATAGGCTTGCCCCAAACTTGCTGTATAGCTAAGGGTGACCTTGAACTTATGACCCTCCTGTGTCCACCACTCAAGTGCTGTACCACCACGTCCAGTTTTATCCATTGTAGAACAGGGAACCCAGGGCTTTGTACAAGCTGGGCACGCTCTCTGCCCACTGAGCAGTATTCCCAGTCCCCACTCTCATGGTTTTAGAAGTTGAATTATTGTGTCCAACAATGTGAAAACTCTTACTGCACAGTTTTGCTAGTTCACAAATTCATAGTCATTAACGGATACATTGCCCAGGGCATTGCTTTTGGGGGGGAGAGGCATTGCTTTTTATTCTTTGTTAGTTCTCAGACACTGCAAACAATGTAGCTTTAGTAAGCCGGCTTCTTCTGGGAGCCGGATAAGGTAGTTTGTTTCTGTTACAAATTATTCCATCTGTGTGTCGCTAAGGTTTACTTAGAAATATGCCTAGCTTGAGGCTGGCAAGAAGGCTCGGCAGGTAAAGGAACTTTCTGCCAAGCCTCAGGATCTAAGTTGTATCCCCAGAATCCATATGGCAGAAGGGGAGACCAAACTCCCCAGAGTTGTTCTGTGACCTCCACACGTGCACAGTGATGTGTGCATAGATCCACTAATAAAATAAAGTAATAGTAAACATTTAAAACATTTTTTATGAATCTGCCACACACATTTAGATGTAATGGCTTATGCATACAGTCTTGGCACTTGGGAAGCAGAGAGGAGAGGTCACCCAGGGGAATACAGTGAGTCTGAGGGTAGCTTGGGCAGATGCAAACCTGTCTTTAAAAACTAGAATAAGGGCTGGAGAGATGGCTCAGTGGTTAGAGCACTGACTGCTCTTCCAGAGGTCCTGAGTTCAAATCCCAGCAACCACATGGTGGCTCACAACCATCTGTAATGGTATCTGATGCCCTCTTCTGGTGTGTTGAAGACAGCCACAGTGTATAATATACATTTATATATATAATATACAATTATTATATATAATAAATAAATATTTAAAAATAAAAATAAAAACTAGAATAAAACCCGTTCAGAGAGTAACAAAAGATACTCTTCTGGAAGTAAAATATCTTTTCCTAATTCCCAAAGTGTAAGGCCTTCCCTTGGGTGTCAGACCCAGCCCCTCAGCACACACACCACCCTCAGCACACACACCACCCTCAGCACACACACCACTCAGCTTGAGCTTCATCCCCCCCAGGCTGTTAAAATCACCTCCTTTCTGCACTTCACTCAGACTTCCTCCTGTGTTGTGATTTCATTTTCTCTTACTCCCTGACCTTCTAACGACAGCTCTCCGTCCGCAGTGTTTTCTGTGGCGTGTGCCTGTCTGTGTCTGTGTCTCAGCCTGTCTACACTTCGCTCTGCAGGGCAGCCCAAACCCACCTGGCCACACAGTTTGGTACAGAAATCCAGGAGAGCCTCCCAGCCCTAACAAGCCAGCGGGTAGAATCTGAGGTGTAGTTCCTTTGAGAATAGTCCTTAGGTAAATTAAATCCTAGGCCCACCTCAGCAGGGTACCAAGTTGTCCCTGCCGAGGCTGAAACTGTCTGCTTTCTTCTCTAGAAGTTTCAGGCACCTGCAAAAGAGATCTGCGTGGAGTGTCAGAAGACCGTGTACCCCATGGAACGGCTCCTGGCCAACCAGCAGGTGTTCCACATCAGCTGTTTCCGGTGCTCCTACTGCAACAACAAACTTAGGTGAGCCAGACCCGAGCTGGCCTCCGTGTGCAGGGTGGGAGTGCAGAGGGGCTCAGGCCTTCAGAACACGGGCACCACACGCTACTGGACGGACACTATTGGGGTCCCCAGTAAAGCAGAAAAGACCGGTGGTGAGCCCTTCATACGAATGACAGTGGCCCTGGGAACTTCTTGATGCATTGGCCTGTTAGGACTGAAGCTAAAGTACCAAGAACTGCTAGTGAAGCCCCTCATTCATGATCAGATTTAGCAGAACCTCTGACTGTGGCCTCATAGAACCATAACCCATTAAATCCCAAGGCATTCTAGGTCTGGTGACCAGCACCCAGGAGACTGAGGCAGGGGGATTTCAAGTTCGAGGCCAGCCTGGGTTACATAGTGAGTTTAGTCTCCCTCCTCGGAAAAAAATAAATAAAACTTGGGGCTGGAGAGATGGCTCAGTGGTTAGAGCACTGACTGCTCTTCAAGAGGTCCTGAGTTCAATTCCCAGCAACCACATGGTGGCTCACAGCCATCTGTAATGAAATCTGATGCCCTCTTCTGGTGTGTCTGATGGCAGCTACATATATATATATATATATCCTTAAAAGAGGGTCAGGCATTATGATAGGCCATTTATGTGCTTTTAAAGATGTGTTTTCACGGACTGGGGATATAGCTCAGGTAACAGTGTTTGTGTGGCGTGTATAAGACCCTACACGTTCACAGGGTCTACCCTCCAAAGGGGAGGAGGTTAGACATCTTCACATCTTCAGAAAACACAGGCACTACCAGATTGAAAAGCCTGCCAATGTAACTGGGAAGGTAAAGGAAGATTCACTGACTTGGTGTTTTCTCTTTTGGTGATAGTCTAGGAACATACGCGTCCCTACATGGAAGAATCTATTGTAAGCCTCACTTCAATCAACTCTTCAAGTCCAAAGGCAACTATGACGAAGGCTTTGGGCACAAGCCGCATAAGGATCTGTGGGCAAGCAAAAGCGAAAACGAAGAGACTTTGGGGAGACCAGCTCAGCCTCCAAATGCAGGGGAGACCCCCCATAGCCCGGGTGTGGAAGATGCTCCCATCGCTAAGGTCGGTGTGCTGGCCGCCAGTATGGAAGCCAAGGCCTCCTCTCAGAGGGAGAGGGAGGATAAGCCAGCCGAGACCAAGAAGCTGAGGATCGCCTGGCCTCCGCCAGCTGAGATGGGCAGTTCAGGAAGTGCCCTGGAGGAAGGGTTCAAAGTATCGAAGCCCAAATGGCCTCCCGAGGATGAAGTCTGCAAGACCGAGGCTCCCGAGGATGTAGATCTGGACCTGAAGAAGCTGAGGAGGTCTTCGTCGCTGAAGGAGAGGAGCCGCCCGTTCACCGTGGCCGCCTCCTTTCGAACCTCGTCTGTCAAGAGCCCCAAGACCCTGTCGCCGTCTCCCAGGAAAGGCTGGAGCGAGTCGCAGCAGAGTGAGGAGTTCGGAGGCGGGATGGTGACGGAAAGGAAACAAACGGAGAATGCCAGACCCTCCGGGGAGGAGGAGGACGTGGGAAAGCCACGCAGGCCGAGCGAGGACGCCGCGGGGCGAGCGCCCAGGAGCAAGGACAGCCGTTCGCTTGAGCCGGGGAGCCAGAGTTTTCTAGGGAACGGCGCAGACGCAGCTGGAGAAGATGACAGCGTCCTCGCGCCGCAGTCTCCTCTGGAACCCGAGTCTCCCGGCTGGTCTGGCTCTGTAGACACCACGACTCCTAAGGAATTCACCACGCAGAATCAAAAATCCCAAGATGTCGGGTTCTGGGAGGGGGAAGTGGTCCGAGAGCTGTCCGTGGAGGAGCAGATAAAGAGGAACCGGTACTACGACGAGGACGACGAGGACGAGGATGAGGAATGAGCCTTCCCCTTAGCAACTCCCTGCCCTTTATCAAGCGGTGCGATGAACTAAGCAGCTTGGCGCCAGGGGTCATTTCTGTGGGAGCAACTTTGGAAATGGATTCCTGCTAGCAAAACAACAAAAAGAAGCAAGAAAACAAAAGACAAGCCCCCAAACCTAATTCTAAGTCATTGCCACAACACCATCTTAAAGCCTGGCATGGTGGCGCACACCTTTAACCCCAGCGAGCACAGAAGGCACAGATAGGCGGGTCACTCCTGTGAGTTCGAGGCCAGCCTGGTCTACAGATTGAGTTCCAGGACAGCCAGGGCTACACAGAGAAACCTTGCCTCAAAAAGCACAAAAACAAAAAGCAAAAACAGAAACCCCTCCACTTTAGCAGAGAAGGACTAAGCAGGGATTTCTTTCACTGATGCAGCCTGTCATCCCCAAAAGCAATATTAAAGCGGCTGGATATTTAGAGGCCCATTTTCACACTACAAAGACCACTGTGGAATTAGAGACAGACTTACAGAACACATTCAGGAGCCCACCTCTTGACCAGAAGCACTTTAGTATAAAGGGCACAGTGTAGCTATTTTACCAATTTCTTTTTTCTTTTTCTTTTTTAAGTACTCAACTGCTGAAATCAAATATTTAGTCTTTCGAGCTTTTTAAATGCATCGTCTTCCTCTGGTAGATATGGGAAGCATACTGCCTTTCGTCCTACTCCCTGCATTTTTAATCACCTTTGGCCAAGTGAGAAGGCTCGATGGGTAAAGGTGCTTTGTTTCAAAAGCCTGAGTTCAATTCCCAGCGCCTACGAACAGGTGATCGAGCAGCCTGCGTACGGTTACCCGATGACAAGTGTCCCCTGTGGCACACATGCCCATCATCGATAACAAGTTTAGAAAAATACAGGCAACCTTACAAACACCGTTGAGACAGAGCCAGCCTATGTACTTCAGTGTTCAGAGAGACAGGTAATCAGTAGCGTACGCCGGTGTGACTGCCTACACTCTGGGTGTGTGTTGTCTATTCTGCTGGTTTCTCACACTGAAAGCTGCAGTGTTTTTATAAGACCTTTTGGATCACTGCTCACCATACTCCAAGTAAAAAGAGAACCAGAAGTCAGATCTCCGAAGCCTCGGGGTCGAGACAGATCTTATTAGTACTTATTGGCTCTGAATGTATTGATTTTTTTTTTTTTTTTCTGGCAGATATTTCCAGGGTTGCGTCAAATCGATTTTAGATCTTTCCTCTTAGGCGGTACCCTACTTTGATTCATTGTTGTGATAAAACACTGGGCAGAAGCGACTCGGAGGAGGAGGGTTTGTTTCCACTCACAGGCCCCAGGTCACCTGGCCACCGTCAAGGGGAGCAAGGCCAGAACCTGGGGACAGGAGTGGATGCAGACCGTGTAGGAACACGGCTCGCTGGCTTCATCTCTGTGGCTTACTCAGCTGAATTTCTTACGCCACCCAGGGCCACCTGGCTAGGGGCGGCCCTGGCCGTAGCAAAATCAGACAAGGCCCACGGGTTCGTTTGTTAGAGGCAGTTCCTCACCTCAGTCCCACGTCCAGGTGGATCTCTGTGAGGCTGACAAACACTGGGCGCAGGTGGTTTTCTCTGGGACTCAGGCTGTAGGACATTATAAAAGAGTGCGTTTCTTGTATGCAACTGATATCCCAAAATTATGTGTATGTGGGGGCGGGGTGTTTTAAGGTAGAGGCCTTTTTGCATTTGTAGAGATTCAGCTCCATTTTAGAGGTGTAAAATAATCTGTTTCCTTATGGTCTTGTTTAGCCTAAAACATTTTTATTCAATAAAGCTTTTAATTTACATTCTAAGTGTCTACTGCTCTTTTGTCCACCGTTTCTTTCTTTCTTTCTTTCTTTCTTTCTTTCTTTTGACTGGACCAATTTAATGTAAGAATTTATATTAATGTACATTAATTTTGGATTAATGTTTTTCTTTTTTTTTAAATAACCAGTATTAGGAATTATTTACTTCTGTTGCAGTTGTTAAATACTGAAGTCTCATGTAGCCCAACATATTATCATTTCTCATGGTTACACTCCAAAATATTTTTTTTAATATAAAAACACTGTTAAAAGCTGGAACAATATGAAAAGCATAGTTGTTGTCTTGAAAGTAAGATCCTGGTCCACAAACATGAAATGAAGGTACCATTCTCAGATCACAGCCAAAGCAACACAATCCCACAAAGCAGTGTAGCTGAGCTAATGCGTACGCAGGCTGAAAAGCTGACTTTTTTTTGTTTTGTTTTTCTTGAACTTCACACAGTCTCTGACTTGTTTCTGGGGTGTTCAAGTATTGCTCTGGTGTCTCAGCATCTGCTTCTGTTTGAGGGGGTAAGTGTTGTGAGTTCGTTTCACCACTAGAGGGGGATGTTGAACCGAATTTTACACTTTTCATCTATCCTGAAGAACACCTTCCCCCCCCCCCCCAATTGCAAGTAATTTGGTAAGAGATTGACTGTGTGAGATCAAAATGAACTGTTTGTCTTACCAATTCAGATTCCAGTGGCAGTTTTTACTGTTTACCATGCTCAGTATGTAATTCACCTTATGATTGTGCCTAACACACAAAATAGGATTTCCAGCCATCTCTGCTAAAGACTACTCTGCTATTCGCTCTGAGTGTGAGCATGTTCGGTTGATTTCTTCTGTAGAATCAGCTTCTCCAAGTGTTTCCTGCTGCTGTTGATTTGTGGTTTTAATAATAGCCTGGAAACCAAATGTGGTGGTGGTGGTCCATACCTGTAATCCCAGGACTCCGGAGGCTGAGGCAGGGGGATTACTGATTTGGAAGCTAGCCTAAGCCACAAAGTAAGACCTGATCTCAAACAGACTCAAGAGGCTGGATAATTGGCTCTGGATTTTAGAGTGAGTACTGTACTTCGTAGTGCCCTCATGGTGGCTCACAATCATCTGAATTCCAGCTCTAGAGAGTTCGATGCCCTCTACTGATACCCACAGATGCACACTTCACTGGGGAATAAAAAACAAATTGGAATGGTGACTCGCCTGTAAACCCAGCAGGGGGGAGGCTGAGGCCAGTGCACGGCTTGAACTGCAGGGCCAGCTTGGACCACAAGAGAGATCTGTCTAAAAAGCCATCTTAGAAAGTTTATTTAGTTTATTTTTTCTTAATATGTATTTATTTTATGTATGAGTACACTGTAGCTGTCTTCAGACACACCAGAAGAGGGCATCAGATCCCATTACAGATGGTTGTGAGCCACCATGTGGTTGTTGGGATTTGAACTCAGGACCTCTGGAAGAGCAGTCAGTGCTCTCAGCCGCTGAGCCATGTCTCCAGCCCCATTTATTTAGTTTCTGAATGATTGGATTTCTTTGGAGAGACGTGTGCTTTGGGGACAACCAATTCATTCTACCACCCAGCATCTTCTCTAGTCTTCCCCCTCAGCCCACCCTGAAACAGGTCTCCCTGGGTCGACCTCGGTGTCCTAGGACTCGTTCTGTAGACCGGGCTGGTCTCAAACTCACAGAGCTCTTCCTCAGCCGATGGTTTTAACTATGAAACTTCACCTGTGTTCTTCACAGCTTCTCAACTCTCATCTTCTAGATTCTTCTGCCTCTGTTCTTCATTTCCTGCCGTCTGCTGTAGACCAGGGCTTTTTACATTCCGCTCAAGAGCTCTTTTCTCCCAGTGAGTTGTTATGTGACTTCAGGCATATTGGTTTATGGCGTAGGTACACAGAAACATTGGCTGATAATAAATTATGAGGTAGTTTGTTTCTGTACGTGTGTTTGTTTTTATGTGAAGGATTATTTTGCCTGTGTGTGTATCTGTTCGCCACATGTGGCCTGGTGACCATGGAGGTAACAAGCAGCGTTGATCCCCTGCACCTAGAACTGCAGACGGTGCTGATCTGCTATGTAGGTGCCGGGTATTGAACTTGGGTCCTCTGGAAGAGCACCAAGTGCTCCACTGAACCATTTCTCTAGCCCAAAATATTTATTTTAAAACAGTTCTTCAGTATACAAATAATCTTGCTATTTATTAAAGAAAGTAAATTCCCATACTGATCAGATGGGTTTTATTTTTATATAAAGAATAAAATCTTTAAAATTTGCACATTAGATCTTTTAATTTATTTATGTGTATAAATGTTTTTAACTACATTCATATGTGTGCACCACCTCAGGTCCCAGAGGACAGAAGAGAGCATCTGATTCTCTGGAACTGGAGTAATGAGTGTTTGTGTGGCACCATGTAGGTTCCAGGAACCAAACCTGGGTCCTCAGCAACAAGTATTCTTATCTGCTAAGCCATCTCCCCCCAAGTCCCTGCATATTAAATCTTAATCTTTGGTACTCTAGAATGTAGGGCATCTCAGAAAAGTACTTATTTACTTACTTATTTGAGATTGGGGGTGGGGTCTCACAGTGTAAGCCGTGGCTGGCCTGGAGCTCATGATGAAGACCAGGCTGGCCTCCAACCGATGTCCACCTGAGTGTTGGGGTTAAAGAGTGTACCACCACACCTGGCAGTCTCCACGCCTTCGAATGAAGGCCGTGTGCCTGTGTGGTGTGAGCCTGTGTGGTATGTGCTTGTGGTGTGCTGTGTGCCTGTGTGCTGTGGTTTTCCGTTTGTGCCCTCAGAGCAGTCTACTCTCCAGGATAAAGGCCATTCATCAGAAGTCTTTGAGCTTAATGTTGCAAACGAGAGGTTGAGTAAACAAGAGAGCCGCCTCCCACACTATGACAGAAGAATGTCAGGCAGCCCGCTTTCTAGCTTGAAGAACGTGGCACACTTTGGTCAGATTAGAATTCTCAATGACGGTCTTATATATGCTTCTGATACCAAGCCTTAACTTCCACCAGCTTAGGGCTTTTCGCTGGATCACTGCAAAGATGGTTTTCCTCCCTCACCTTGTGCTGAGAGAGATCTGATACAATGTAAGTAGGAGTCGCTTGGAATTTACGGGGTTATCTTGCCTAGAAGGGAGCTCTCCAAAGCCAATACAAGCTCCTTGATACAGTAGCGACTGGAGTGAGGACCCTTGGAGCAGGTGTTCTGCCCGTCACAGAGCAGTGTAGTGGTCCTGGAAGCTGGGCTGGACTTCCCTCAAGTGTCCATGGAGCACAGTAGCTGGGACGGTGTGATGACTTGTTCAGATGATCAGCAAAAGAAAGAGTGATTTGCTCATTGGCTCTTGACTAAGTCAAGGCAGCTAGGCACAAGCAGAGGGTCTGACAGCTGTCAGTTGAAGGGTAACCACTGGCTGATCCTCAGAACTTCAGCTTATCTGAAGTAAATAGTAAAGAGTGCTTACAAAAAGGCCTGTTATTAAGGCTATTTGGCAATCTTTAAAAAAAAGATTTAATTATTTATTACATATAAGCACACTGTAGCTGCCCTCAGACATACCAGATCTCATTATAGATGGTTGTGGTTGCTGGGAATTGAACTCAGGACCTCTAGAAGAGCAGTCGGTGCTCTTAACCACTGAGCCATCTCTCCAGCTCCTTAGCTATGTTTAATTTCTAACCAAACACACTTAGTGCATTTACATGTACATTTGGGGACATTTTGAATGGCATCTTAGACCAAAATCATTGTGCCTGTTCCTGTGTGCTCAGCTGCCATGTTCTTGGTGCTCAGATTTAAAGCCCTATGGACCCAGAATGGCTGTTTACTTCTCCCCCTCCCCCCTCCACCTCCCCTCCTTCCTCCCCTCTCTCTGTATGTATGTTTCCAGATATGGGGTCTCTGTGTAGCCCTGGCTGTCCTGAAACTTGTTCTGTAGACCAGGCCCTGAAATCCTTGCTAGAAACAAGCTTCATTGGCATTGGAACAAGAAGACCAATAATTAATGCTGTTTACACAAAGTCTATTAAAAAATTACAATGTACCCTGGGCTGGAGAGATGGCTCAGTGGTTAAGAGCACTTGTTGCTCTTCCAGAGGTCCTGAGTTCAAATCCCAGCAATCACATGGTAGCTCATAACCATCTGTAGCTCCAGTTCCAGGGGATCCGATGCTCTCTTCTGGTCTCTGCAGGCACCAGGCATGTCTGTGAAACATGTACCGACAAGTACAACATTCATATAATAAGTGTATGCACGCACACACAACACCCCACACATGGAGTAGTTCCCGTGAACGAGGCTGAGTTAAGTGGACATGACAGTGGTTCAGGAGGCTTCAACGTCACTTGTGAATTTGTTAGAAATAAGAGGTGCTGAGGATATGGCTCAGCTGCAGTGAGTACGATTCCCACGTGTAAGGGTTCAATCAGCAACGCCAAAAAAAGAAAACTAAATCCACTCCATGGGTTCTGTTCAGAGCGTCTCTGGTTGGGCCCGGAAAGCTTAGACCACTCTATATGGGGCCACAGGGTAAAGCGATGTCTGAGAAGTACCGAGCTTTCATGACTGGTCCCTACCTCAATTCTAGCTGTTAACCTTGTAGCAAGGTTTTAACCAGTGTTCAGGGCTCTCTGGCAATTGAAGGACAGTTTAGAACTCTGAGAACTGCCTGGTCCCTGTCATTTCCTTGTTTATATAGACTTACAAGAGTTCAATGTTCACTTTGAGCATTTAAAGTTGATGTTTGTAGGATAAGGAAATCAGGGTTCTGGAGTCTCTAAGAGAGTTTCTAATTACACCTGTTTATCTATATGACTTTGGGCAAACTATTCCGCCTCTTAGGACTTCAGTTTATTCCTCCATAAACTGCTACATGGCAGATGTCATTAAAAACCAGCAGCATTTTTCCCCCATTCCCTTCTGCCCTAGAGGGGAAGCACACTGATCTTAAAGAGAATTGTATGACAATTCTCTTGCTTCAGCCACCCAGGTGCTGAGATTACAGCTGTGAAAGACCACCCCCCCACACACACACACTCAGGGAACGGGGTGGGATGGGGTGGTCTCCGGCAGTTCGTATTGGCCTTGAACTTGCAGAAAGTGCATGATCCTCCAGCCCCAAACGGAATTACAGTGGAGGCTGGAATTACAGGTTTTTAATTTAAAGATATTTCAAAGCCCTGTGTTTTCTCTGAGAAAAAGTAAAGGGAACTTTTAAGGCCTAAAGCCAAGAGGGGAGGGATGGAGATCAAGGAGGTGCTCAAAAGACAGAATCAACTAGGATGACTGGCTGGGACGCGGAGACTGTAAGAGACGCTCAGAACCGTATAGCTCGGCCCGGAGCCAGAATAGACTAGAATCTGGGGACTAGGAGGAATGTTTCCAACAGAGAGAAACTAGCCTGAAGTAGGGGCGTGACCACGCTGATATAACGAACCTGCTGCAAGAAACTGGGCGGGGCTCGGGCCGCAGGTGAGGGGCGTAACCAGGACAGGTGGGCGTGGCCAAGACGACCGGGCAAGCGGGGCGAGGCTGGGCGCTACCTGAGGGGCCTGGGCTGCTGCGGCGGGGGAAGTGGGCGGGAAGGCGGCATGGGCGGGGAGGAGGCCAGGCCTGCGGGAGAGGCGGGCTGGGCGGCTGGGAGGACCCGGGGACGGAAGAGGGTGGCCGTAGGCCGGGCCCCGCCCCGGGGCCGCCTCCCAGCGGGTTCCTTTTGCTTTGGCTGCCTCGGAGGCTGTGGCGGCAGTGGCCGCCGGGCGCTTGTAAGATGGCGACTGCGGCGGCGGAAGCCCTGGGCCTCCTGTGGGGCTGGCTGTGGAGCGAGCGCTTCTGGCTGCCTCAGAACGTGAGCTGGGCGGACCTGGAGGGCCCGGGCGATGGCTACGGCTACCCGCGTGCCCAGCACGTGCTGTCGGCGTTCCCGCTGGCAGCGGGTATCTTCTCCGTGAGGATGCTGTTCGAGCGGTGAGCGCTGCCGCGCAGGGACGGGGGTGGCGAGGGGCGGCGGAGGCCGAGGCCCGGAAGCCCGGGCGGCGGGGCGGGGGAGCAGGGGCCGCGGCGAGGATGCTCGGAGCCCCGCGGCGCGCCCCCTGCGTGCGTGCAGACTGCGCGAGTCTGGGGTGTGGGCGAGTGGGAGTCGGGAGCGCGGGTGAGACCTAGAAGTGCAGACCCCAGAGTCGCGTGGAGCTCTCGAATCTCCCCCAGTCTCCAGGAACCCAGGAGTGAGTCGTGCTCCCGCAGAGCCCCGCGCGAGAAACGGGAAGGGCCTGGGAGAACCAGAATTAGTTGGGGTCTTGGAAGCTTGTAGGCTCAGGGCAGGCACCAGACCTTCCGAGCGACATAGGTGGATGCGTGAGATGAAATGTTTGCTAAAGTTACTTTACTTCTGAGGTTTGAAGCAACCGGATCAGTTAGGCCCCAAACCCTGATTTGTTAGCGCTTGGACGTCTGTTAGTAAGACAGCCAACGTCTCTTGCTAGGATAGGGTGTGGTGAAGCCTGAGGCTCCCAGCGTTTGGGGAAGGTGTCAAGAGGAACTGCAGAGCGGGCCTTGGAAGCCTGAGATGGGAGGAGTGGTCATTTTGAAGGCGATGGAGCCTGTTATTGGAAACAGCTTTGTGAACCAGCTTCTAAGGTTGTAGTATTCACAACATACTTTGCCCAACTATGTCTCTGGGCTAAAGTTCCCCCATTTTTCTTCGAATGGTTAGTCTTCTCTGCTGCCAAAAAGATACTATTCAACAGGGGTCTGATGCGATATATAATGTGGATCGATCACAGCAGTGTTTTGGTAAAGCTTACTCAAACTCCAAGGAAGTACTTGCCGCGTAGGCAGAGGCGCCTTCTGTAAAAACCTTATCTAGAACAAACGACTGTGATGCAGAAATACCCTTTCTAGTGTGGAGATGTGGTTAGACAAAATAATCCATTACTCAGAAGTATCTGTTTTGGATTACTTCTTTGATTTGTCTATGAGGGGTTTTTTTTTTTTTCTTCTTATATTTAGCTAGTCACTAATCTGTGTTAATACTTTTCGTCTCTTGTAAAAGTGCTATGCCAGATACTCAGATGCAAAAGTAAATATATATAATAAAATGTAGTAAGTGAAACTCAAAGTCTTTTCTGGGCCCCCAAGGACTTAGTTTTTCAAGATTATCATCATCATCTTAAGTATCCCGGAGGTGGTGGTGCAGGCTTAGGAGAAAACTGGATCCTGGTATTCTCTTCCATAGTGAGGGCTGAAAATGAAATGTAAGGACTATCAAGAAAACAGACGATCTAATACATTTTTCATTGTCATAAGAATAGTCTTTGTTCCTCAAACAGATATGGGAAACATATACACACACACTCTGTGTGTGTTGTGTGTGTGTGTGTGTGTGTGGATGTATTCCTATTCCAAAGGGTTCCCCCAGATGGCTGGAGACTGTTCTCTGGAGGAGCCACTGGAAAGGATCATTTCCCTGTGGGAATTCTATCTGCAGTGTTTCTATAGTGCTCCAGTGTCAGGGGATGAGCAGGCAGTCTTTCTCATGTGGTGTTTCTTGTCTAGTAAGGACAAACAACTTGTTTGTTTAGTGTGTGATTTTAGGAAAAGTTGACTCTAGAAACAGTCTTGCTATTTTATTTCCCTGTAAGACCAGCTATCTCAGAAAAGTGCTTGGAATTGACTGCTGTTCTTTTGTGTGCTGGTCTTCCATAAAGGAAGCAGAAGCTATACTTAAAGTACAGTAAAAGCCTATCTAAGGGGTTAGAGAGAAGTCTCAGTGGTTAAGAGCACTGACTGCTCTTTCAGAGGTCCTGAGTTCAATTCCCAGCAACACATGGTGGCTCACAACCATCTGTAATGGAATCTGATGCCCTCTTCAGGTGTGTCTGAAGATAGCTACAGGGTGCTCATATATATAAATAAAATAAATCTTTAAAAAAACAAACTGTGTCAGAAAATCCAGTGCCTTCCAGAGCATCCCAAGTTTGATTCCAAACACTCACATGGTGGCTCACGACCATCTGCAACTCCAGCTCCAGGAAGTTGGCACAGTGGCACACACTTAGGCAGATCTCTGAGTTGAAGGCCAACTTTGAATTATAATTAGTTATAGGACAACCATAATGAGAGACAACCCACCTCCCTCCCCCCAAAAAAGTCTATCTAAAATAACTGGGAAATTGGTTTTTCCTGCATGTTCTTATTTCCCAAATCCTGCCTACTTAATTTCTAGAATGATATGGCAATCGTAGACTGGTAAGTGGTAGATGCCAGTCCCCTTTTGCAGACAATAAACTGAGTTTAACAAGAGCTGGGGGTTTTGCTCTGTGGTGCAACCGAGTTTCACCCAGACCTAGCATTAAGCTCGTCTCCTCACAGTAGCATTCTTTCATAGTCTATGATAGGTTTTCCCTTTCCCCTTTTTTTTTTTTAAAGAATTACTTATTTTATGTAGGTGAGTACACAGAATAGGTCATCGGATCCCATTACAGATGGTTGTGAGCCACCATGTGGTTGCTGGGAATCGAACTCAGTATCTCTGGAAGAGCAGCCAGTGCTCTTAACCACTGAGACTTCTCTCTAGCCCACGACTGTTTTCTTTAAGCCACCTTCCAGGTGTTTTTGTTTGTCTGCTTGAGCTTACCTCAAGCAGGAGCTTACTTAGGAAACTGGCTGGCCTGATACTTTATAGCTCAGCTGGTCCCAAACACACAGGAATCCTCTTTCCTTAGCTTCCCAAGTTCTGGACTAACATTTATTTTATTTTATTTTGGTTTTTGAGACAGGCTTTCTCTATGTAGCCCTAGATGTCCTGTATACCAGGCTAGCCTTGAACTCAGAGATCCTCTGCCTCTGCCTCCCAAGTACTGGGATTAAAGGCATGTACAGTTGTAGGCCCTGGGATCCTGCAGGCCCTGGGATCAGAATTTAATGTTCACTCCTACACCCAGCTATAATATTTAACTTCTACCCCAGTACTCAAGAAGCTGAAGCAGGAGGATCATAAACTTGGACTATATAGTGAGTGCCAAGCCAGCCAGGGCTATGTACTAAGACTAACCTTTTGCAAGGGGAGGAATTCATGTTACTCCTGTATTTGATTTAATGTGTTTATATGGGAGGAAGACTGAATTATAACTGTATGTCTTGATATCTATATAATATATCAAGACAAATATATATGTACATATATATTTAAGGTATGTATACTTGAGATATGTAAATATATAAAAATAAATATATATTTTTACTAAATAGGATTTGGGAAATGAGAAAATGCAGAAAAAATTTCTCAGTTATTTTGGATAGACTTTTTTTTGTTTGTTTCACACATACACACACACACATACACATAGCAATAATTCCAAATGTCTTAAGATATATAATAACAATACAATAAAATTTAAGACAGGGTCTCTCTGGCTGCTCTGGAACTTGCCATGTAGACCAAGTTAGCCACCAGCTCACAGAGATCCATCTGCCTCTGCCTCTGAGTCCTGGGTTAAGAGTTTTTATTAAGGAGTCTTAAACATATCCAACTTGATAAAAAGCTTTTTCCTCCAAACAAGGTTTTATTGTGTTACAGTCAGAGTTAGCTCACAACTCAAAATTCTCCTGCCTTAGCTAGGACCATAGCTAAGGTAGGGCCTAACCAGGTTGGCCCAGCCTGGTTGTGTTGTTTCAGAGTCTCCTTCAAAATAGAGTTTTACTTCCTTTTCCTTCTCATGAACCTCGCTGCTTTTTTTCTTTCCATATTCCCTAAAGAATTGCAGCCTCTTCTAATAGAGATTACTTGAAAAACTATCTGATCATAAATAAAATATAGCTCCACAAACCGACTGGCTTCAACTCAACAGGCCACTCAGCCTGGCCTCTAATTCCTGAGGGGTTTTGTGCCCCCGCTGCCCGAGTGCTAGGGTTACAAGCATGAGCCACCACACCTAGCACTACTATCTGTTTTGCTCCAGAACTGCAGTGTGGGCCTGAGGATATAGGTTGAAGATCGAGTGCTTGCCCTGGGCTTACTCTCCAGCATAGGCAAGACCCAAGTTCCAGAAGCAGGTCCTACCATCTCAACGGTGGGGGAGGGGTCTGTAGTGCACAGTGAGCCTGTGGTCAATGGAGAAGATCTAGTCCTTTTCTACAACCTCTGTTTCTTCCTTCGTGTGCACACTTAGGATAACTGTCACAAAGGAGGTGACTCCTCCAGGTTTGCTTTTCTTCAGTATTACATTGCTAATTGAAACTGGACAACGGCTCTAAGCTAGATCAGTTGCATCTTATTTTGTTTGCTTTGTTTCTGAGACAGATACTCAAGCTGCCTTCCCGCTTCTTCACTGCTGAGATGACAGGCATGAGGAACTACTCTGGGTTTTTAAGCTCAATTTTAATATAAAACTGAAATTTGATATCCATCCCCTTGAGTACTTGTTTACCGATACACCAAATCTTTGTCAGCTAATTTACTTGGGGTATGTCATTGCAATAGAGGCTCCGGTTGCCAGGAGACAGTTACTTTGTGAATCATGCAGGACACAGGTGAGCACTTTCACTTTTCTTGTCATTTCAGTCATGTCTCGTCACTTCAAGCAGCTTCACCTGGGTGTCCAATGCCCCCTTCCAGATAGCGTCCTGACACTGGGAACTGAGAAGGCTCAGTTGGCCTGTTATGTGTTACTTATTCTCTGAGGTGGGGGTCTTTCTGTGTAGCCTCCTCTTGCTTAGAACTTAATCTGTGGAATGAGCATGCTGGCCGCAAACTCAGATCTCCTCTGCTGTCATGGTGCTAGGGTTAAAGGTGTACCACCACAACTTGTTGGCATATTTTTTAGCCAGTCTTTCTCTCTGTCCCACCACAGAATTTCTCTGTGGCCTGGCTATTCTAGAACTCACTCTGTAGACCAGGCTGGCCTTGAACTCACCCTGTTTCTACATCCCCGGTGCTGGAATTAATGATGGGCACCACTATACTCAGCTTTTTCCTGTCTTTCTCCCTCTTATGAAATCTCGGTATCTCTTCTACATAGCACCTCCACTCACCCACTCAGTTTTCCCCATGTCTACTAAGTGCAACTTGCTCCCTCAACCCCCAACTCTTAGCCCTGGCTTTCCTGGAACTTGCTTTGTAGACCAGGCCGGCCTAAGAGATCTGCCTCCTGGGTGCTAGGATCACCATGCCAGCTCTAAGTGAAGCTTTGATTTTGTTTTGTTTAAGTACGTAGACTGTCTGCTCTTCTCCTTATCACTTCACGTTAGCCCAGAATTAACAAATCTCGAGGACAGAGCCTCTGAGAAGAGTAGCCATAGATGCTGACTAGGTTATACGGCGCACGCCCGTCCCACAGCCTCCCTGTGTTTGTTCTGTCGGGTATTATGGAATTGCAAGTCACAGAATTAAGTGACCTTTGCACACCAGCAGAGCGAGGTTGGGAAAAAATGGTCACATGGCCCCATCTTATAGAAAGTTGACTTCTCAGTCAGTTCCAGAGAGTCAGAAGCTCTCTAAGTCCCTGCTTACTCTGTAAAACTTTTCTCCACAGCTCTTTTCTGCACAGTAGATGTTGGTATTCTGCAGACAACTCGATATTGTTGTCTTAGTTAGGTTTTTCATTGCTATGAAGAGAAGCCATGACCCAGGCAACTCTTAGAAGGACAACTTTTAATTGGGGCTGGCTCACAGGGTCACAGGTTCAGTCCATTGTCATTAATGCATCTCAGCATCCAGGCAGGCATGGTGCCGAAGGAGAGAGTTCTACAAGTCGTCCAGAGGAAGCCAGGAGAGCATTCTGTCAGGCACTAAGAACAGGGTCTCAAAAGCTCACTTCCTAATAGTGTCACTCCCTGGGCCAAGCATATTCAAGCTACCACATTCTACCCTGGTCCCAATAACCTTGTTCAAATGCAATGTGTGAATCTATGCCATATCTATGCATAGCCTAATGCAAAACTTCAAAAGTCCCATAGTCTATAACAGTCTCAACAACGTTAGAAGTCTCTTCTGAGATTCATGCAATCTCTGAACTGTAATCCCTAAGAAATCAAAATCAAAGAGCAGATCACATACCTCTGACATCATAGCATATAAATTACCATTCCTAATTGTTATGGTGAGGAAATACTGAACCAAAGCAAGGCCAAAAACCAGCTGAGCAAACTCCAAACTTAGCATCTCCATGTCTGATATCAAAGCAGTCTTCCGATCTCCAAGTCCTTCATCTTTATTGACTGCAGCAAACTTTCTCTTGGGCTGGTTCCACTCCTTGTTAGCAGCTTTCCTCAGCAGGTCTTCCACAGCTGTGACATAGCTCTGACATCTCTAACATCTTGGGGCCTCCAAGGCAGCATCAACCTTACAGCTTTTTGTTCCACTGTCTGTGATCCACATATACTCTCCTGAGCTTCTCCAAAGAGCTTGGGTCACTTCTCCAACTCTGCCCTCTGTAGCTCTCTAGGTTCTGATGGACTCCACTCCACTGCTGCTGCTGTTCCTAGAGATCATCCCACAGTACTGTTACCTCTAATGCACTGGGGTCTTCACCAGTAGCCTCTCATAGGTTCCCTCCGTGGTGCCAAGCCTCAGTTTCTTTGCATGACCCCTTCAGTCTTTGACCATCACTGCTCACCATAACCTCTTCATGCCTTCAGACAATGCTGGGTGACACCAAATCCATCTACTAGCATGAGGTACAACCTCGGTTATCTCTGGAAGTCTCTCTGTGCTCTCAGAACACACTTCCTAGAGTTCACCTCAGTGATGCTGGTCTCTCTCTTCTTGCTGCTTGCAGCAGCTGGAATATGCCTCCTTGTCCTATTATATTATCACTAGCTTTCTATTTTCCAATTCCTTTACTGCCTAAGCTTGGCTGTTGTGGAACTTGCTCTGTAGATTGACCTTGAACTCAGCAATCTGCAGGGCTCTGCTAAATGCTTTAATCTCAGCTCTTCGTGGCCATGATTCCTCAAGATCACAGGTACACGCTCCCCCCTGCCCCATTTCTTGATTGTACTTCATTCCAGATTAAAAATCCAAATAAAAACAACCAAGTCATAATAATGCTTACATATAACTATCCCTTCTTCAACTGCAAACTCTTGTCCCATGTTCACCACTCCCTTAATTTCATTTAATATCCTTAAACACAGAATTTAGTTTCACTCCACTTCCTGGTGCCCCTTTACTCTAAACCACACATTTTGTATTTTTCCGTTCTCAGCTTGCTACTTTTCATTAAAATGCTCTTCATAAGAGTGAACTTTAGTGCTAGAGAGATGGCTCAGTGGTTAAGAGCACTGTTTGCTCTCCCAGAGGTCCTGAGTTCAATTCCCAGCAACCACATGGTGACTCACAACCATCTGTAATGGGATCTGATGCCTCTTCTGGTGTGTCTGAAGACAGCTACAGTGTACTTATATGTAATAAATAAATTTAAAAAAGAGTGAACTTTAGTACACAACAGAATTTATACTAGGCTGTTTTAAGACTGCCTTTGTCAAAGCAATAACTCTAAATCTCTTCCCCTTAGCCTCAGGCAGGCTCTTTCAACAATGGCAAAAAGCAGCCACATTCTTCACCAAAATATCACAAGATCAGTGTCTCAGCCACATCTTAAAATTCTCCTTTGAAACTAGGACAGCCCATTAAGTGTCACTTAAAGCATTCCACTGCTTTCCAAAATCCCCAAATTCACATTCTTTCAAACAAAAGCATTGTCAGGTCTGTTACAGCACTACCCCAGTCCTTGGTACCAATTTCTGTCTTAGTTAAGGTTTCCATTGCTGTGAAGAGAAGCCATGACCAAAGCAACCCATAAGGACGTTTAATTAGGCCTGGCTTACAGGTTCAGAGGTTCAGTCCACTTTCATCAATGTAGGAGGCATGGCACTGGAGGAAGTAAGAGTTCTACATCCTCATCCAGAGGAAGCCAGAAGCAGACTGTCTTCTAGCAGCTAGGAGGAAGGTCTCAAAGCCCATCCCTGCAGTGGTACGCTTCCTCTAACAAGGCCTTCCTCCTAATAGTGCCCACTCTCTGGGCCAAGCATATTCAATCCACCACAATTTTCAGGACTGGGATCAGGTTCCTGATGTTTTCCTAGAGACTGTGTGTGTAGCTGTCACTGAAGAGAAACTTGTTACTTATTTTTTGCTGGCACTGTCTCCTGATTTAAAATAATTGTAGTCTTGTAAGTGGGTAAAGAAGAGGTTAACGAGGGAGCACAAAGAACAGTTGTGCCTTCCTTGTAGAGTGGGAGGGGGGATCTGCTTATCTTGAATTCCTCTCCAGAGATATATTCAGGCAAATAAAATCTTACTTCTAAAGAGTATACACAGTTTTGTACTTGAATCTATTCCAACTTTATTTTTAGGGACATTAACTGGGATGATACTTCGAAATGAGTTAATACAACTATTTCCAAAATCAAATGATGAAGCCAGTTTCCTAAGCAGAATAATCAGAATTATATTGTCTAGCATAGCAATCACTACATACTACACGTCTCATAGGATTTCAAATGTGAAGACGCAGGGTTGAGATGTAAAATCAAATACAGTATACCCTGGCTTTTAAAAACATCCCAGCTCTTACTTTATTGAAGTAGGGTCTCTCATATCACAGGCTGGCCTCAGATGACTAGCCTGTCTGGTTTACAAAGTCTAGAACTCCCTTGGTGAGCACTTGAACAGCTAAGCTACATTCCTAATGTACACTTCCTGCGTCAGTTACATAGTGACAAGCCAGTACCTTATACAAGGTTTCTTGTTTGGTTGAGGCCTGAGCCTAGGCCAAGCCTCAGACTCCTCCTCCTCCTGCTTCCACTCCCTAGTGCTAGGATTACAGGTGTGTGCTGCTGAATCAAGCTTAGCATTTTAGATTTGTCAAATAAAATCAATAAAGTGAAAGCCAGCCTGAGGCAGAGGAAGCAGATCATTGTGGGTTCAAGGCCAGCCTGGTCTGTAGATTGAGTTCTAGGACAGCCAGGGTTACACAGCAAAAAAAAAAAAAAAAAGAATAATGTAAAAAACAATCGGTTTTGATGGTGATGGTAGTTGTAGTTGTAGGTCATTTAAGACAAGGTCTTTCTCGGCCTCAAATTCATAATTTTACTGCCTCTGTCTCCTGAATGCTGGAAGTGCAGTCTTGAATTTCTATATATACTACACAGAGCTCTATTTTTGATCTCTTTTAAAAAGTGGCTAGAAGGGGCTGAAGAAATGGCTCAGTAGACCCAAGTTGGGCTCCTAGCACCCATACTAGGTGGCTAACAATCACTTGTAACTCCAGCACCAGAGGACCTAATGCCTTCAGGTGTATATATACATAACTAAAAATATAGGTATCGATAAATAAAGTTTGGCTATTAAAATTTTGTTTCAGTGGTTTATAAGTACATTTATTATCAGTACATTTGTCCATTATGTTTGGAGTGTGTTGGTGTATGCTTCTGTCAGGTGTGTGCATGCTAAAGTACATGTAGAGCTTCATTTTGAAACAGTTTCTCTACATAGCCCTGGCTATCCTGAAATTTCCTATGTAGACCAGGTTGGCCTTGAACTCACAGATACCACCTTGCCTCTGCTTCCTTAGTGGGGGAATTAAAATGGCACCCCTGCATTCAGCTTAGAGGACAATGTTTTTTTTGTTTGTTTGTTTGTTTTTATTTCTTTTTTTTTTTTTTTTTTTTTTTTTTTTGAGACAGAGTTTCTCAGTCTGGTCTTGAACTCAAGAGATCCACCTGCTTCTGCCTCCCAAGTTAACAGAAGGCGTGAGCTATTATTTGGGTCCAGGGGCTCAAACAGGTCTTCTCTGAGAACAGCGGGTGCTTCTTACTGCCTAGCCATCTCTCTAGCTCAGATTCTCACAGTCCGGGTGCCATGACACACGCCTCGAGTACCAGCACTGAAAAGCAGAGGTTTGGCTTGCCTGATAACATAGTGAGTTCTAGGACAGCTTCAAACAGATACAAACTAGGCATGATGGCATATACTTGCAATCTCCTCATTAAGGGTGGAGGCAGGGGGAACAGAAGAGCCCAAGCCCCAAACCTCACTCGCTAAAGTATCAAGGAAACTATTCAATGCGGTGTAGTCAAACGGATCAAGAGGTTGTGACCAAACTGACAAGATCAAAACCTCTGTTTGTTTGGTTTGGTTTAGGTCTGTGTAGCCCTGGCTGGCCCTGAACTCTGAGATCTGCCTCCTGAGTGCTGGGATTAAAGATATACATCACCCAGCAGCAAAATCAATATCTTAACATTGAGCAGGCTGAGTGATTTTTAATTTGTTGATTAGTCTCTGAATATTTAAGTAACCAACTATTCTATCTTCAGTAATGTTTGATTGATAGTAACTAAAAGGTAACTATTACTCTGTTTACTTTCTGTCTAATCCGCTCAGTAGTTAGTGATCAAGTTTGTCAAGCAGTCGCACACATATAGAAAGCTGCACAGCTGAAGAAGAGAGCAGAGAGGGTAATCACGTTCTGTGTGAACCCAGGATTTCACACAGTGTGTAACATTGAATGTGGTGACACAAGCCTGGAGTCCCAGCATTCATAAGGCTAAAGCAAGATCACACAAATTTGAGGCTAGCCTAGGCTATAGAAAGAGTCTGTGTCTAAAATAAACAAACACCAGAGAATTAAAAAGGATATCTCTTGTAGATTTTAGCTTGTGGGTGGCATCTGTCTTAGAAGTCTCCATCACAGGCACGGAATGTCTCCATTAAATCAGACGATTGTAGTTGTTTAATTCTTTTTAGGGAAATCTCTGATCATAGATTAAAATTGGTTACCTTGGGGCTGGAGAGCTGCTCATCAGTTAAGAGCACTCGTTGTTCTTGGGGAGGTTCAGTTCCCAGCATTCACATGGTGACTCAGAGCAGTCCGGGCATTTCCAGGGACCTGACACACTTGTCACTTCCTCAAGCACTAGGCATACACGTGCAGGCAAAGCACACGTACACATAGAATAATTTTGATTACCTTCATTTCTGATTCCTGCACTTGGTAATGCACAAAGGTGACCCAGGAAGTGCTGTGTCTTTAAAGGTGGAACCTCACTGTCTAACAGGGTTTTTTATCAAGGACTTTATTCATTTATTCATCCATTCACCTGAGACAGGGTCTCATGGCACTGAGCTGGCCCAGAACTTGCCGTAGTCCATGCTGACTTCCACTCCACTTCATGGATTAGAGGAGCGTGCCATTATTCAGTGCCAGGTGTTGCACCTAGGGCCTCATATATTCTAGACATACTTTCTACCACTGAGTTATGCTCCCCACCCCTCCCCAACCCCCACCCCATCTTTTTTAACCTTGTATTTTGAGACAGGTCTTATTAAATTGCCCAGGTTGGCTTTGGTCTCATTCTGTAGTTCAGGTGGGTCTTGAACTTGTGACCATCCCGCCACTCTCTGTGGTGGTTTGAATAAAAATGTCCCCCTCCCCATAGACCTGTAGGGAGTGGCACTATTAGGGGGATGGGCCTTAAGGTCTCAGAAGCTCAAGCCAGGCCTAATGGCTCAGTCTTCCTTCCTGCTGCCTTCTGATCCAGAAGTGGGACTCTCAGCTTCTCCAGCATTATGTCTATCCTCTGTACATGCTACTGCCCTAGCCAAGGCAGTGTCTGAGAGGGTAAGATCTCATGCCTTGTCCAAACTTTATTCATTACTCAGAGACTATTTATTAAAGAGATTATGATATATATTCCAAGGACAGAAATGTAAATAAACTGCTTTAGGGTATTTGCCTAGCATGCAAAAAAGGCCTAGGTTTAATCAAAAACAAAACAAAAAACCACCACCACTAAAATCATGGTTTTATTCTTTAGTGGGGCAGCCATAAAGCCAACAGTTAAGGTGTAGTCAATATGGGTAAGCCTAGCATACCTATAATCAGCACTAGGGAGGCAGGAGGATCCAAAACCAAGGCTTTCTGTTGCGTAGACTGTTGGAGGCCTGTGGTGTAGCTGTTAAACCCGGAAAAGCACAATTTAGTTCTGAGCCTATTGAAAGTTGTTTCTAGAATGTGAAGAATAAGACTTTTTTTGAGAAAGAACTTTTTGTTGTCCATTTCCACAGTCAGCTTCACCTTGAAGCACATGCTGAGATGCATAATCATGAAAGGTTAGTAGGGCTGCAGGGATGACTCAGCAGTAAGCACCAGCGCTCCTCCGAAGGACGGTTTACATCGCAGCACCTGGCTGGGCATGAGGCACACTTTTTTTTTTTTTTTTTTTTTTTTAAGATTTCTCTTAATTTTGGTCAGGCAGTGGTGGCACACGCCTTTAATCTCAGGAAGCAGAGGTGGGTGGAACTATGTCTTGAAAATCCAAAAAAAAAAAAAAAGGAAAGAAGCTAAGTAGGGATGGATGGTTGGGAGCTGATGGGCTGATCCTACTGAACCATTGCTTTAACTTGTGGCCCACTGAATTTGATTAGCACTGCTCTTGTGAGCACGTAGTTACCTACACTGCTAGAGAAACCACTCCCTCCTTAATGTCTGTGGCTCCTAGGTGTACATTCCCTATTGTTTTGAGATAGGGTTTCATTGTGCAGTTCTGACTGGCCTTGCTCTGTAGACCGGTGTGGCCTTGAACTCACAGATCTACCTGCCTCTTGAGTGCTGGGATTAAAGCTATGTTGCCACTACACCCGTTATTTTCTTTACATAACCATATCCACTCTTGAAGATTTAAACCTCACACTCCTGTTCCTACACATCTTCTTCTCCCTGCCCCATGTCCTAGACCCAAGTGTAACTGCCTTCTGAACAGTCACATTTATTTGACATTAAGTGCACATTTGCTGCTCTGTCACTCTCAAATACTTATCTTATTGTCTATTTGGTTGAGATAGCATAATTAACCTAGTGATCTCAAAGTTTCCCAGCCTCATAGACCATCCTTGAGAGACAAGATAGGTATCTCAGTGAAACTAGTCTATTTGTATCGCTTGAAACAAATCGTCAATTAAGAGCACAGTCTGGACTTTAAATGTTCCTAAATAGCTCACATCCAGCACTGATGGTGGAACCAAACACAAATGCAATAGAAGTGTTAGTGTTGAGAAGCAAAGTCGTAGGTGGTTATACTGACTAACCTGCTCAGGTGTTAACAGAGGAAAGATAGAATGCAGTCACCCCCACAGTGCAGGTACACATTACCTTCAGGCTGGTCCACTAGACTTCCATCTTGAAGTAGTCAGTGAGAAAAAATAGCTTTCAGGCCAGGCTTGGTGGCTTGCTGTCCCATGTCCACTTCTCCCTTGTGGTAGCCAGGCCCATGGCACACCAAGCTGGACTGAGGGAGGAAAGCTAAAAGCTGGTCTTAGATGGGTGTAGTACAGGCGCTCAGTCTGCTCTGAGTAAACACACCCAGAATAGCTTTGGAGAACTGGCTTGTTTATTGGGGTGGGAGGAAAAGGGTATTTATGCCCCTGGAGAAGTGGCCAGGGTCTCTGGGGCAAGGTTCGTGTGGCTGTGTACCATTGGCCAGGGCAGGGTTGGAAGATGTTTCATCCATCTACTTAGAGTGGAGGGTGGGGTAGCAATGCTGGACAACCTTATACGATCAGACAAGGAGCAAAGCCTGATTGATACCCGGCAGGGTAGTAAATTCTTACCTAGTGTTGATGGTGGGAGAGCCGGTTTTACCATGCCAGATTGTGAGTGGGGAGGTAGCCAATTCCTGCTGTCCTCAGGTTTAAGGTATCCCGGGTTGAAGCTTCCCCCACAGTTCTTCCATGACCCTGGGCCATTACTGTCCCACAGTGGCTCACAGTTATAATCCTCATACTCAAGAGACCAACAAGAGGATTGCTGTGAATTCTATGCCAGCAAGAACTACACAACAAGATCCTGACTCAACTACCTCACCAGCCTCCCTACCCCCAAGTACTTTTCAGTCTAAGGAGAGCGCAGCAGGTAAAGTTCTTGCTGCACAACCTAAGAACCTGAGTTCAGATCCTCAAAATCTAAATAAAAGCCGGACCCAGTGTGTTGTCACTTGGTAGAGGAGATGTGGGTGGAGACCAGAGAATCACAGGAAGCTGGTAGGCCGTCTAGCTTATACAATAGTGAACAAAAGAAACTCTGTCTTAAACCAGGTGAACTGTCCCCTGAGGCCATCTCTGATAGCCAGGCAGAAGAAGTAGCTTTCATAGACTTCTCGCTGCCTGCTCCAACAAGTCATTTCAACACTTGGGAGCAAATTAATCCAAACCTACCTGAGCTATATACATAGCAAGACCCTGTCTCAGAAACAGTAAAAAATTATTAAAGATCTCAAATGAGATTTTATTTATGTAAATAAGGTCTATTAATGTATACTGCTACAGAAATTTAAAATTTTAAAGTATAACATATATTTATATTTAGTACTTAAAATAATGATGAGCTTGCTATATGGTAATTTAACATCTTGTAAAAATAGTTTTCCAAACTAAAAAAAAGGAGAGTCATTTGATCGCTTAGATGTCTACTTACTGTTCTCATCAGCTCTGCATTCATTCATCACGGTGTGGATGTGCCGTACCGCTGCCGTACCGCTGCATAGTTTCATTGTTGCAGAGTCATGGGAGTACTATGAAGGCAATCTTGGTTTTATAGATTTTCTGAGGGGTACAAATTCTGGGTCAGTAAGATGGCTCACTGGTCCAGCTCTCTGTCCAGTTTGATCTCTGGGAATCACATGGTCAAAGGAGAAAACTTCCACACACTAATAAAATAAAGTCACTTTTTAAAGTTTTTGACCAGGCTATGGTGGTGCGTGCCTTTAATCCCAGCACTCAGGAGGCACAGGCAGGTGGATCTCTGTGAGTTTGGGGACAACCAGGGCAAAACAGAAACCATGTCTGGGAAAAACAAAACAAAAAGTATATGTAAGTGTACACTGTGTGTGAGGGTGCCCAGGGAGACCAAAAGAATGTGTCGGATCCTTTGGAGCTAGAGTCCCATCTCCCCAGCCACAAGTTTCTTCCCCTCCTCCCCTCTCTTTCAGAATCGAGGTCTCAGTAAATAGCCCTGGTTGGCTTGGTGGCCATGCAGCTTGTTTTGTAGACTAGGCTGGCCTCGTGTTTCCGCTGAACTCTGAACTACTGAGGGTGAGAAATGAACTATGTTAGCTCTAGGATACTGAGTCCATTCCTAGGTCAGATAACAGCAATGATAAGAATCTTAGTTTTACCAGTGAATAAAGTTCAAACTTCTTGCTTGGTCTTGCTGAGTGTGTTAGTGAGAACCCAGGCTGAGGTGGCGTGTTTGTAGTGAAAATGGCAGTAGCTATGCCTGGAGCACAGGGTCTTCATGAGACTACAGACATGAGCTCACTCACAACAGAGCCATCTCAGCCCAGACTCCATCTTACTGTATAGCTAGGGAGGAACCGTGAACCCGATCCCCCTGTCTTTCCCTCCCTTGTGCTGAGGATCAAGCCCAGGGTTTTATACTTAATAGGCACACGATTTTACCAATGGAACTATGTCCTGAAGTTATGAAGACTACTGTTAATGAGTGTTTACTATCAGGTACCAGACTAGCTATCCATCTTGTCATTTCATCTTTAAAGTCATCCTGTGGAGTGACTTGGAGGGAAGGGTCCTGCTGCCCAGTTTATCATCCTCAGTTCAGTTCCCAGAACCCACATGATGATGAACCTTAGTCCCAAAAGCTGTCATCTGACCTTCCCTCACACATGTGCCCCGTACAGCAGGAGTATATCTTCCCAACACACACACACATACACACTAAATAAATGATAATTTTTTAAAAAACATTTTGAGCTGGTTGTGGGGGTAAAGGACTTTAATTCTAGCACTCAGAGACAAAAGCAGATGGGTTTCTGTGGTTCTGGGGCACCTGGTATACATAGTTTCAGGTCAGCCAGGGACACATAGGAGACCCTGACTCAAAAACAGCAACCATAAAACCTTTGTTCAGATAGAGAGATAGCTGAGCACTTACTGCTGCTCTTTCAGAGTTGAGACTGGGTTCCTACATCTGTGCTGGACAGCTCACAACCTTCTTTAACAGTTCCAGGGGAATCTGATACATCTGGCTTCTGTGGGCACATAATTAAAAATAACAAATATGGGGCTGGAGAGATGGCTCAGTGGTTAAGAGCACTGACTGCCCTTCCAGAGGTCTTGAGTTCAATTCCCAGCAACCACATGGTGTCTCACAACCATCTGTAATGGGATCCAATGCCCACTTCTGGTGTGTCTGAAGACAGCTACAGCGTACTCATAAATTAAATAAATCTTTTAAAAAACCCAAATATTTTAAAATAAGTAAATAATAAAATAGCCATTGGTTGATATTCCCTGGTTTTGTAGGCATTTGACTTAAGGTCTCAGTTGACAATATCTGTATAACTCCAGGTCTGAACTTTCTTCACCGTCAAGTGCCTCTGGGTTGAGGAAGGGACTTGAGTAAGGGGCTAATATTAGGAACCACAAAGGCTGTTTCTGCTTTTGTATCTTCATACATTATGTGGCTAAGAGGATATGATAGGGAACCTTTGGTCTCTGATATGGTGTGGCTTCAAAAACATCAAGATGACTGCCTTGATCACCCTTTTGAATGCTTTTCAACCCCAGATCCAAACTGAAATCCAGTAGAGCAAGAACAGGTTTCTCTAGACCAGTTAGTTACCCGGCAGTCAGTGAATATCATTGTTAGTTTCTGTTGCTGTGATAAAACACTAGAACCAATAGCAACTCGGGGAGGAAAGGATTTATTTCAGTTTCTGCTTACATTTCATAGTCCAGCACAGAGGGAAGTCAGGGCAGGAACTCAGGCAGGAACTCATCTGGGAAGTGATGCAGATAAGTTGGAGGTTAAATATTAGCAAATAGTAATATAGCAGCACCAACTTGGAACTAGGCATTGACCACCTACATAGAGAAAGCAGGTGTAGGTGAGTCTGTGCTCTTAGTGTTTGTCTAAAGTTTTCATGGAAGATATAACTGCTTCTTTATAGAAGAAAATAATAAAGATACTTATTCTTAGTCCTCAGATAATAAATGCTAAACTGGGGACTTAGTTCTGAGAAACCTAATTTTTTAAAATAGGTCTTTCCAAGAAGTGAGTCAGTGGCAGAATATGAAACCAATAACAAATTTCTGGTTCCTAAGTCTGTGTTTCCATTTTCCCTCACATTAATATACTGATCAGGACCCTTTTGTCATATGTAGCAAACTATATTTAGAATTGGACCTTGGATTTTCTCTGTTGCAGATTTATTGCCAAACCCTGTGCACTCCATGTTGGCATTGAGGACAGTGCTGTCTATCAGGTCCAACCCAATGGCATCCTTGAGAAGGTGTTCCTGTCTATCACTAAGGTGAGTCAGCAGCACGAAGACCACAGGAAGGTTGCTGTAGAGATGGGGAAATAGCGTATGTAAGAAGGTAAGTGTGGTGGTTTGAATAGGTATGGCCCCATAGATTTGAGTGCTTGAATGCTAGGTTAATGGAGAGGAGCACTAACAGGAGGTGTGGCCTTGTTAAAAGATGCATGTCACTGTGGGGCTTGAGGCAGTATATATCTGGCTGCCTCCAGCACCATGTCTGCCTGCATGATGCCATGCTTCCCACCATGATGGTAGTGGACTGAACCTCTGCAACTGTAAGCCAGCCCCAGATAAATATATTTCTTTATAAGAGTTAGGTTGGTACCAGGGACTAGGTTATTCCTGTGACAGGCCTGACCAAGCTTTTGTTTGGAGGTATGTACATTGTGGCACTTAGGAAAACAGTGGAATGCTTTAGGTGGGGCTTAATGGGCTATCCTAGTAAAAGTTGGGAAGACAGTGGTGCTGAGGGTGACTTAAACTCTGGGGGCCTAGCTCAAGAGGTTTCAGAGGAGAAGAGTTCTAGTATATTCCCTGGAGATCATTCTTGTGATGTTTGTGAATGTGGCTCCTTTTTGTCCTCATATGAAGAGTCTACCTAGACCAAGGAGAAACAATTTAGATTAATTGAATTGACAAAGGAAATCTCAAACTGCTTAGAGTAGACTGTCCTGTGTTTTTGATCAAGTGAAGCAAGCTTAGGGGGAAAAGTATGATTCAAGGATTGAAGGGGCACCAGGAAGTAGACTGTAGCTAAGTGTGTTTGCAGTTGAACAAGGAATAGTTATATCATGTTAGGCATTTTTATGACCTGGTTATTTTCATTTGGACATGAGGAGATGTGATTGTGTATCAAAGTGACATGGGATGGACTGCTACAGCCATTCTCAGTTGTCAACTTGACTATATCTGGAATGAACTACATACAATCCAGAATTTATAAAGATTTTGTGTAGGGAATTAGGAAAAGGTTAGGTCTGGACATGGTGGTACATATCTTTAATACTAGGAGACAGGCAAGCAGATCTGAGTTGAAGGCTAGCCTAGTACAGAACAAGATCCAAGTAAAGAAAAGCTTAGGTCTAGGCCTGATGCTACACACCTTTAATCCCAGCACTCAGGAAACAAGCATGCAGATCTCTGAGTAAAAGTTAGCCTATAGAGCAAGCTCCAGGACAGTCAAGTTTAGGCAGTGAAGGAGTTGGAAAAGAGAAAGCTGGTGATAATGTAATAGAACAAGGGGGCCATGTTCCAGCTTCTGCAAGAAGCAGCTTCAGCTATGTGGCTCTGTGAAATCAAGAAAAAAGGGACTACTGGAACAATTGATAACTCGTTAGCCAGAACTAAGAAGTTATCAGTGATTAAGAAGATTTCAGGTGAAATCTTCTGGGAAGTGTCTTCTGAGAGCACAAAGAAAGCTCTGTTCCAGAGGTAGATGTTGCTGGTTGCGGACTTGGGAATATGTGAGAGGCATCCAAGTGGACTGGTTTAAAGGCATGAAGGGGTCATGGAGAGCAGCTGAGGCTTGGCACTGTGAGAGGCCAGGAAAGGTAAAGGTGCAACTTCAGTGGCACCATGAAGAGAGTCTATGAGAGGCTGTTGGTCAAAGTGCAGCCTAGTTATAGCAGAAGACCCCAGCCTGTTGGAGATGCCAGTACCAAGGGATAATCACCAAGAACAGCAGCAGCAGTGGAGTGGAGACAGTATAGAGTGCTACAGAGGGCAGAGCTGGAGAGGTGACCCAGTCCATTTGGAGGAACTCAGAAGATCATGTGTGGATCCCAGACACTGGAACAAGAAGCTATTAAGTTGAAGTTGCCTTGGAGACTCCAAGATGTTAGAGATGCCAGAGCCATGGGATACCTGCAGAGGAAAGCTGCTAACAGGGAATGGAACCAGCCCAGGAGAAAGAATTGTGTTGCAGTCAACAAAGCTAAAAGGAGCTAGACATCAGACATGGAGATGCAGAGTTTGGAACTTACCCGGCTAGTTTTCAGTTTTGTTTTGGTCTAGTATTTCCTCATTGTGTTCTCTTCCCTACATTTTGGAACAGTAATGCATGCCCTGTGCCATGATATGTTGAATGTAGGTGATCTGTTTTTGATTTTGGTTTTAATAGATTATAGTTAAGAGATTGCATGAATCTCAGAACATACTTTGAACTTTGGACTTTTATAAACATTGCTGAGCCTGTGATAGACTGTGGAGACTTCTGAAGTTGGAGTAAATGCATTTTGCATTATGTTATAGCTATAAGCCTTTGGGGGCAGGAAGTGGAACGTGGCAGTTTGAATAGTTATGGCTCCCATTAACTTATGTGTTTGAGTGCTTGGTATTTGGGGATTGGCACTAATAGGAGTTGTGGCCTGAAGGGAGAAGGTGTAGCCAGCCGTATTAGAGGAGGTATGGCATGTGGTCTTGTTAGAGAAAGCATAGCACTCTGGGGATGGCTTTGAGGTGAGGTGTATGCTTAAGCTCTGTCCAGTGTGAAACACACTTGTCCCCTTCTGGCTGTCTGGATCAAAGTGTAGAACTCTCAGCTCCTCCTACACCATGTGTGCCTGCACACAGCATGTTTCCCTTCATGACGATAATGGACTGAACCTCTGAAACTGTAAGCCAGCCCCAATTAAATGTTGTCCTTTATAAGAGTTGCCTTGGTCATGGTGTCTCTTTATAGCAGTAAAACCCTAACTAAGACAGTGAGGATAGGAAGGGGTGACTCTTCACACCTAGGGTCTCTTCACTCTGTCTGTAGAGAAGGTTAGCTTCTTGGGATACCTTTCAGCTAGAATCTCTAAACTCTAACACCTTTAAATTTTACTCCTTAGCATCTACCTCCACTCTTCCCTAAACACACTTCATGTCTTTTTTTTTTTTTTCATTTTTTCTTGTTCCAGCTTTTAATCAACATGAGTGTGGTTCTAGTAGCCTTTGTGTTTTTTGTATTTTGCATTGTTTTTGTTTTAACATATATATGACTGTTTTGCCTATGTATATGTAATGTACCCCATATGTGTGCCTGGTGCTGTTGGGGACAGAAGAGGACATACAGATCTTCTGGAACCTGAGTTATAAATGGTTGTGAAGTGCCATGTGTGGTGTTGGGAGTTGAACTTGGTCCCTCTGCAAGAGCAACAAGTGTCTTAACCATTGAGCCATCTCTGCAGTCTGTTTGGATATTTTTGGGATTTTGTGTGTGTGTGTGTGTGTGTGTGTGTGTTAAATGAAAATGTAATTGATAGTGAACGTGTAAAATGCTAAATAAAGCTTAGTTGCTTTAGAATTTGCCATTCCATGCTAGCTGTATGGGCAGATGTGTGATTGGGCAAATGTTTGACTTCCTTAAACTAACTGTGTGATGTTTTAATTAAGTTAATTAGAATTAAATGGCTTTATTAAAATGATTTGGAGATAAAACATGGAAAAGCTATGTAGCAGCACTTGAGCCACTGTGGTTGTCATCCTTTGCCACTCAGCCAGTAAGAGGGATTTCACTGGGGATTGTGGAGAAGGCACGTTCTAACTCTGGCCATGCATACACAGTATCCTGACGAGAAAAGGCTGAAGGGCCTATCAAAGCAACTGGACTGGGATGTTCGAAAAATCCAATGCTGGTTTCGCCATCGGAGGAATCAGGACAAGCCTCCAACGCTCAAGAAATTCTGTGAGAGCATGTACGTGTCAGCGGGGGCAGAGAAGGATGGGATACACTGTTCACTGTTAGGATGATGTCTGAATCGAATGTTCAAGGGCAACAGAAATGGAGCCAGGCTCCCCGTGAGCCAATAGCAGCAGCAGGAAAGGAGCTGGAAACCTGCTCACACTCGCCTCTGAGGCAGAATGACTCCATTCTGTTCCTTCTTTGCAAATAGAGTGAGCTCTAATCCCCAGCACTGGCGTGTGGCTCTCCCGTTCCCGGCCAGCCTGGTCTATATGTCCAAATTCCCGGCCAGCCACGGCTACATAGTGAGACCCCGTCTACCTACCCCCCCTTTTTTAAAGATTTACTTGTTTATTTTATGTACACTGTTGCTATCTTCACGCACCAGAAAAGGGCATCAGATCCCATTACAGATGGTTGTGAGCCACCATGTGGTTGTGGGAATTGAACTCAGAACCTTTGGAAGAGCAGTCAGTGCTCTAACCACTGAGCCACCTCTCCAGCCCTGCCTACCCTTTTTATAAAGTGGCCTGGAGAGTTGGCTCAGTAGTTAAGTGCACTTAAAACGCCAACAGAGGATGAAAGTAACAAAACCTCTGTAACTCCAGGGTTAGGAGATCTGAAGCCTCTGGCCTCCTTGGGCACCTGCCCTCAGACACACTCGCACACACATGTGCATTCGAACGCCTGCACTTTAAAAGTTAATGATAAAAGCCTGGGAGTGCATTCCATCACGTGATTTATATAGGTAGGTATGTATACCTGACCACCTTGACAGAAACAGTACCGGCTTGCTCTATATTTACATTTTTGTGGGAAGTTTTCCTTTGCTGAGGAATGTTGTACTAGAAATGGCTGTTAGTCACTGTTGTGCAATTTAAAGTTGGGTGCTGTGAGGGGTCTAATAGGAAAGTGCATTGTTGTGGGACTCTATTTTAAACAGAGGTTCAAAGCTGATGCTGGCTTTTTAGAGATCAGTTTTGTCCCAATATACTATCTTGATTTTTCCTAGCTTTAGCTTTCCCCCCTTTGGAGTAGAAGTTTATGTAACCTCTATTTTTTGCTCACCCAGGTGGAGATTCACTTTTTATTTATGTATCTTCTGCTACGGAATCAAATTTCTCTGGCCGGTGAGTCTGAACTCTCTCTGTCCTCACTGGGTTTTAGGCATGTCAGGATGCCTGGATTCTAGAAGTGAACGTCTTCAGCTGTTTATATCTCTTTTTGAGGTAAGGCTGCTCTTGAGCCTTCTGCCTCAGCCTCTGCGCACTGGGAATATGTGTGCCAGCAGAGGTCAGTACTTTTCCTTAAGTTTTCATTGTCATGCCCAGTGCAGTTTATATACTAATAATCATCTTCTACCTTGGGTTTCACGTCACTAATTTCAAGATCCTACTGTTTTCTCTAAATACTCAGTAATTAAGTCAGAATAGTGCGCAGGGACTTACAGAGCACTGAGAAGATCACTGTTGTGATGAGAGGAAATGAGGCTGCCGACCACTCACTTGGTTTAGTCTCAGATGTGGTCTCTGTGTAGCCCTGGCTGGCCTGGATCTAAGTGAGTCACATGCTTTGTTTGTTTTTTGTTTTTCGAGAAAGGGTTTCTCTGTGTAGCCTTGGCTATCTTGGAACTTGCTCTGTAGACCAGGCTGGCCTTGAACTCACAGAGATCTGCTGGCATCTGCCTCCCAAGTGCTGGGATGAAAGGTGTTCACCACCACCACCAGTGTGCATTGGTGTTTTGTCTACTTGTATGTCTATGTGAAGGTGTCAGATCCTGGAGTTACAGACAGATGTGACCTGCTTGCTATTTGAGTGCTTGTAACTGAACCCAGGTGCCCAGCAGAGCCCCCAGTGTTCTTAACCAGTGAGTCATCTCTCCAGCCCCATGATCAAGATTTGTTCTTTAAATCATGTGAATATGTATCTGAGTATCTGTACATAGATATGTGTGCATGTACCCATGAAAGCTAGAGTTCTCCCAACATCCCCTGCCCCCAAGAGCTGAAGGTGTAGGCATTGTGAGCTACCTAATATGGGTGCTAGGAATTGAACTTCTTATCTGCTGAGCCACCTTTCCATCCCCTATGTGCTTGTATTTAAAGAAGGGAAAATCTGTAAGCTTTCCACATGTACATACATGTAATAGTAATGATTAAAGGAAAAGAGGCCATGAATTGAGAAAGTACCAGGCAGGGGGGACATTGGAGGGCATTGGAGGGAGACAGAAATTATATAAGATTGATTGATTGATTGATTGATTGATATTTTCAGGACAGAGTCTCTCTCTTTCTCTACACAGCCCTGTCCTGGAGCTCACTGTGTAGACCAGGCTGGCCTCGAATTCATGGAGATCCTTCTGCCTCTGCCTCCTGAATGGACAACAAGGAAAAGGAGAGCTAGAATATTAAAAAGAGAGAAAGAAAGCAAAAGGGGCAAAGAGATACTCAGTGGTTAAGAGCCGTTGCTACTTTTCCAGAGGAATAGAGTTTGGTTCCCAGCACCCATGTCATGCTCAGTACTGTTGTGATTCCAGCTTAGGGGATCCAACACCAACTCTAGCCTCTTGGGGTACCACATGCACATGCATGTAGTGTCACATTCGCATGGCAGGTTCTTACACAGGTACATACACATATAAAAAATTTAAAGATATAAAATGTATAAAAAGAAGAACAAAGTAAATCTAAAGTAAATTCAAAGAAATAATGGAGAGTAGACTGGAGTGTGGCTCACTCAGCGAGGCCTGTGGGTTAAAGAAAGGGCAAAGTTCATGATGAAATACTCATTAGGCAAATGTCAGTCTTCCGAAAGGTTCAGTTAAAATTGATAACTCAACACCAGGTGCGGTGGCGCTTAGCCATGATCTAGTGTGCAGTCAACTGACCATTGACACGCAGGGTCCAAGAGAATGAGGGCATCCTGGGCTACATGAGACCCTGTCTCAAAAGAAAAAGGTTTTTTGTTTTTAATTGTTAAACTACAGATGGGAACTAGGAATTACCAATATAAAGGGGGTATCTCTATAGACCCTTTAGATACTACTGAAAGGACATAAAGATAGTATTGTGAGCAATTTACACACTTTTTTAAAAATTAACATTTGCTGGACCTGGTGACACAGGTCTTTAACTCCAGCATTTGAGAGGCAGAGGCAGGTGGATCTCTGAGTTTGAGGCCAACCAGGGTGCACAGAGAAACTCTGTCTCGGGTGACGGAAGGAGAGAAAAGTTACATAGAGTTGGTCTCTAACCTGTAAGTGTCATGGCACACGTTCATAATAAATAAGATTACAAAAAAAAAAAAAAAAAAAAAATAGGTTAAGCATGTTAGCCCAGGTCTTTAATCACAGCGCTCAGAAAACTAAAACAAGCAGATCTCTGGGTCTGTGGCCACATCTTGTAGCCTCTGTGGGCACTGCACACATGAGGCACACAGACAGATATGCAGGCAGAACACCCTTAGACAGAAATGATAAAACGAAGAAGAATGCATCCTGCTTATGCAAAGGACTAAAATCCACTCCGCAGTTGCTGGGCGGCTCATAACTGTAAGTCCACCTCCAGGAACTTAAGACCTCCAGCAGGCATCTGCACTCATGTACATAGACAAATACACATATGTGATTTTAAAACATGCCTTTTAAAAATTTTGGGGCTAGGATCAAGAGAAAAGAGTGTGCTCTGTGGAAGATCTAAACTGACTTTCTATAACTCCAGCCCCAGGGAATTTGACATCCTCATCTGGCTTTTGGGCACCCAGTCATGTACACAAACTTACGTGTATACCCATCAATTAGCATACTAAGTAAATAAATAAGTATTTTTTTCAAAAAATGGGGCTAGGAAAATAACTGAGTTGGTAAAATACTTCCCATGAAAGCACAGAGGCCTGAATTGGGGTCCCACGGGCTGGCCTAGAGCTCATGCTTCTGCAAGCACAACTAGAGCAGCTTCTCTTTGGTTTATTAACACAAGGCCTCACTGTGTATTCCAAGCTGGTCCAGAACTCACTGTTCAGCCCAGACTAATCTCCAACTCAGAATCCGGTACTTAAGAGGCTAAGGCAGGAGGACTGCAGTGAGGTCAGGGCGAGCCTGACCTTTCTTTTCTTTTCTTGCCTCTTCTGCTATAATGGTGGTTTGCTTTTGGTTTAGTGTGGTTTACTAAGACAGACTCTTGCTAGGTAACTTTGGTTGGCCATTAACCTGTTTTGTGGTTCGAACTGGCCTCAAATTTGAAATTGCTGCCTAGGTATCATATCCCACATGCTGAGATTGCTAGTGTACCACAACAGCTAGCTTTCCTCTTTCTTGTACCCCTAGCTTAGAGAAAAGGACTATGCAGGGTAGATCTTGTAACAATGTTGGAGATTAAAGGCCAACCTAGATTATGTTTTTTTCTTAGATGCCTTGGTTCTGGGATACCCGACAGTGTTGGTACAACTATCCATATCAGGTAGGATCTGAGCCGTTTCAAGACCTTGTATTTGTGTAAGGTAAGGTGGGTAACAGTGCATGTCAGCCCAGGACAGGTAGCGCAAGCACCATTCCCTGACACCATGAGTCAGTCCTTTGAGTCACAGATTCAAGGCATCTATAGCCAGGACCTATAGAAGAAACACCAAAGAGCTTTGTGTTCAGTTCCCACTTCTGCAAGTCCCTAATGTGCTGGGAGGAAAAGCAGTTTTCTGATGCTAATCGGTCCTTGCTGACTTAGATGCAGTCATTTTTACATTGGGAACTATTGGAATCCTCACGAGGCACCTTGATTCTAGTCTGTACTTTGAAAGTGAAAAGTTGTGGAAGAAAGGAAGGCCCTAAGGCCACTTTGTCCTGAATTCCAGACACAGCGATCAGGTTGTGGAATGGGATGTGTTAGCCTTACCTCATCTCTGAAAGATGAGAGCGGAGAGGAGTTTACAGAGGTGCAAAGGAAAAAGGTTGACTCATACTAATCCAGTCCTGGCATCTTGGGAAACAGTGAAGAAAGGGAGGGAGATGAATGCACCTGACTGATGCTCTTTTTCCTTCCAGCCACTCTCACCGGAGCTGTATTACTATTACATCACACAGCTGGCTTTCTACTGGTCTCTTATGTTTTCTCAGTTTATCGATGTTAAGAGAAAGGTAAGGACGCCAAACCCTCAGTGCTTTCTAATAGCTCTGTCACTACCATCCTGATACTCACCTCGTTTGACAGAGGTGGGCGTGGCATCACTGTCTTTAGCTTTCTAATGTTTAGAAAAAGGTCAGGAGCATGTTTAAGGTGGTCAGGGCAGCAGGGAGCAGCCAAGCAGTGGACATGTGTGTTCTTTCCTTCTTTGCTTTAGTGTTCTTTTACGCCAAAGCTCAGGAAGTCAGTTAGAACTTGGGGTGCCAAGGCCCGATTTGGGGAAAGCCTTGAAGATTGAGAAGAGTGAGCGACTGTCCACAGTAACAGTTCAGTATGACTTACATTTTACAAAACAGTTTAAAAATGAAAATTTTGTTTTAGCTCACAGTTTCAGAGTGTTTCCTTCCAGTGTGCAGGGAAGGTGTGGGAGTAGTTAAGTTCTTGGCGATAGGTGTCGTGGAAGTCAATGACATCACTGAGCCAGGAGCAGAGAAAGTGCCCTAGAAGCCATCAGCCGGTGTAGCCTTTGGATGGCAGCCCCCTCAACTATTCCACAGCCTCCCGAGAAAGTGCCACCAGCTGGGCAGGGCATCCAGAGCATGAGCCTGTAGACATGTCACTTTCACACTGAAGCATCTCAGAGCTATTGAAGGGTCTCAGGGTTAACTTGGCCTACAGACCCAAGAAAAAAGGACTTAAACCTGAAAGCCTAACGTATTTGCAATACGTTAATCCCATGACTTTAATCCCAGCACTCAGGAGGCAGAGACAGGTGAATTTCTGAGTTCAAGGCCACCACAGAGTGGGTTCCAGGACAGCCAGAGCTATACAGAGAAACCCTCTCTTGAAAAACAAAACAGCAACCAAACAGATGAATTGCTCAGCTAATTAGCAGTTCTCTGGCAGTTAATTTTAGTTATATGTATATATGTGTGTGTGTGTATGTGTTGGGTTCAGGTGCCCACAAAGGCCAGAAGAGGTTGCCTTGAAGCTACAGTTTAACAAACAGTTGTGAGTCACCTGGCAGAGGGGCTGGGAACCACAGTGCTCTAAGCACTGAGGCCCGGGTTAAGACCCTGGGGTACCTCCTGCTGGTTGGTTTGCACAGCCTGTCCTTGCTGGTCTCTCCCCAGGACTTCCTGATGATGTTCATACATCATTTGGCTGGCATTGTGCTCATCACTTTCTCCTACATCAACAACATGGTGCGAGTGGGAGCTCTCATCTTCTGCCTGCACGACTCCTCCGACTCCTTGCTGGAAGTAAGAGCCCATCCTGACGTTCATGATTCCTTTCTCCTTTTTTGACATGTGAGAACTGACTTTCTCCTATTTTATCCTGTGTCTAGGCTGCCAAGCTGGCCAATTATGCCAGACATGAGCGGCTCTGTAACACCCTCTTTGTGATCTTTGGTGCAGCTTTTATGGTTACTCGTCTAGGAATCTTCCCGTTGTGGTAAGTCTCAGGCTGTGAACTGTGGTAGGTGTCCAATGATACCTTCTGCCCGTTTCGTTTTTCTGTGCTCTCCTTGCCAGTAGAGCACTGAGACCCAGGTGCCCTGTCTTTCCCTTCAGTGCCACTGATCCTTTGGACTCTGCAGGACCTTGGCTGTCGTATGCAGTGTCTCCAGTGAGCCTCACATCCTTCCTTTGCCCTCTTCTGCATTGCTCACAGAGATTTTTGGCTTCTCTTGTTTTGATCTTGCTCTGTGCCCTCTTCCTCATCCTGACCAGCACAGACCTGTGTGTAGGTGTCCCTTCTATACTCATGACCTAGACTACAAGTCAGTGCTGTGGAAATTGTGTTTAGTAGCAGCAAATCAATCACCTACTGTCCTCTATCCTCTATACCTGAGGATCGAAACCGTTCCTAGGATACAGGCTGCTGCTGTCCTGACTTTGTGAAGTGATTAACAGTAAGATGACCCATCAATTCCTAAGATCCCATCTCTTCCTCTTGTCTCAGAAGGTAGAAAACACCTCAGGCTCCTGTCTTTTCTCCTTTACTCCCTATGAAAGAACTATCGCTGTTACTTCAACAACACAAAGTGTGTGGAAGGAGGGCAGAAGATCTATGTCCTGAGAATCAGTCTTCTTTGTCTGCCTTACTTGACTCTACATACAATTTGACTGTTGTCTCCTTCTAGGATTCTAAACACAACCCTCTTTGAGAGCTGGGAGATTATTGGGCCCTATCCTTCCTGGTGGCTCTTCAATGGCCTTCTCCTGATCCTACAGATGCTGCATGTCATCTGGTCCTACCTAATTGCACGAATTGCTTTTAAGGCCTTGATCCGGGGAAAGGTGAGGACGGAACATCCTTCTTTCTGTGGACCATGTAGGAACCTGGGTATTACTCTGCAGATCTCTACCCAGACTGGAAGCCTCAGCTACACAAATAGGTTAGGGATGCAGCTCAGTCACCATAATGCTGCAGGAAGCCCCGAGTTTGATACCAGTACCAGCATGGTGACATACGAATTCCTGTAATCCCTGTGCTAGGGAAATGAAGCAGGAAAATCACAAGTTTAGGGCATCCTTTGCTACGTGATAGTCTGAGGCCATCCTGGAATACTTGACAAAAAACAAAGGGTGGCTATTGATGTGGAGCTGAGGATACAAACTGGAAAGCCAAGGGGTTGGGCTGTCTAGGAATGTGTGGTGGTCCTCTAGTTAAGCAAAGGCAACTTCGCTGCGATACAAAGGATTGGTCTCTAAACATCTGCCTCACTCACTGGCTGAAGCAAGAGTCTTCCGTGAACACTGAAGTGTTGTGTGTTTGTTGCTGTAGAAATTGGCGAGTTCTAAAGCAGTCACACTGGGACGGGCTCTGTTAGAGACGTTAGCTCCAGACTGCATGATGGGTGCAGCCACTGTTCTTGATGGCTGTAACTGGTTTCAGAACTTGTGTGGTGTGCCTGTGCATCTTATAGCTGCCGGACATCTCTCTTCTCCCCTGCGTTTCTCTCCTGACTAGGTGACCTACCCAGGAGGGATTAGACCCAGACTCTGTACCTTCTGCTCTTTTCTCACCTCCTTCCTCTTTTCTATGCCTGGTGGCAGCTGGACAGTTCCATCCTTTGCATGTAAGTGCCTCTGTGCTTCCAGTGCTGAGAGAAGCACCTGTCTGACGGTCTCCTTCCAGCTGTACTTCCTGTCCCATCTGTCTTAGAATGTGTTCGCTCACCTGACCTATGTGGCTGTTGTTGACTGGAGCTGAGGTTACCAGATTTCTTCCCCAAATGAAGTCTAGTCTGTAGTGTGGTTTGCCTTTGTGCCTCTCCTTACCTCACTCTGGAGACACCATGCCCTTGGGAAATTCCTAGACATGTCTCCGAGTTGTGAGTCAGCAGCTACAGTCAACTGCAGAGTCACAGAACATCTAAAGCAAATGCCCTTCCTTCGTAACAACAGCTGGAGCCATGTTCCTTCCCTACTAATGCTCTTTAAATGACATGCATCTGTCACTGTTTGTATGTTACAGGGGTCATCATCCTAACACATCACTGGGTTTTCTTTGTTTTTATTGTCCAATATAGAGAATTTGAAACATTCTGCTATGCAGGGTGAGTCATTGGAAAATGCCACCCTAATCTACACCCCTCATTTAAAAATACAAACAAAATTGGGTAAAGGGCAAAACCACGGGGTTGGTAGGATTTGGAAGGCTCCACACACTGCCCACCCATTCCTGACTTTACAGTGTCCTGGGGATGCCAGAACTCCATGTTGAGGCCAGTGATAGCAGCACTCAGGATAGCCAGGGTGAAGAAATGCAGTGCCCCCCCACCCCCATGACGGCATCGTGTGTACGGGCTTTCCCCGTTCTCTGTGTTGGGGGAGGGGAAAGTGCTGGAGTTTTCCTCACAGCTAAACATGGACTCAGTGAGTGGCATCAAGGCTGCTTTTCTGGTAGAGCACAGCATAGATAAAAACAGAACAGAAAGCAGGCAAAAATCTATTCACAGCCAGTGGTACAGGTACCATTTGAACTTAGAAACAGTGTACAAGGATGGGCTTTCTGAGATTCATCTGCCTTGTGAGTCTATGAAAAGTAGCGTGTTTACTGCATTTGGTCCTGTCCCACTCAGGTGTCGAAGGATGATCGCAGTGACGTAGAGAGCAGCTCAGAGGAAGAAGATGAGACCACCCACACAAACAACCTCTCTGGCAGCAGTGCCAGCAATGGTGCCAACTGCATGAACGGGTGCCTGGGAGGCAGCCACTTGGCTGAAGAGCAGGGGACTTGTAAAGCCGCTGGTAACCTATGTGTTGGGGCCCCCGACATCTACGCCCCTGTGACTAGAGGGACTGCAAGGCACTGAGGAGAATCAAAGAAACAAATATTTTTGTGTTTTGAAGAAACTCTGCCATTTTGTATTTAATACCCCTTGGTCCTTTCAGTAACATTATTAGCTGTGTGTTTGTGTGTTTTTGTGTGTGTTTGTACATGTGCATTGTGCATACGGATGAGTTTCATTAACTAGGTTGGGGCACAATTCTGGATTTCTAGTCATTGTTTGGTCACTTCTGAACCCACCTCAAGTCCAGCGTTGGTTGTATCCTAAATTAAGCTGTCTCCTGACCATCCGTGTCCTTGTTCCATGGCTCTTGAGACTCTAAGTTCCTGGTCCATCTAAATAAGTGGTGCCGCCAGACTCAGCTCCGGGACTTGGCAACTGTTCTTTTGGAGGAGGAAGTAAAATTTCACCTGATGGAACATTTGGATAGATACCCAGATCACTGTAGCCCCTAACTACAAGTCCCCCTTCCTACCACCTGATAGTGTCAGGGACAACTACTGATACCCTGCTGCTGACTCAATGGTACACGGGGAGGGGGAGGGGAGACCGAGCTGAGATTTGGAGAAAAGCAGCCACTGGTTGTGCTGTTAATGACTTTATACTATTGTTTATTTTCCTGTGATTAAAGTGTTTCAACCCTTTGCTGTCTGTCTCTTTAGTAGCTACCCCTGCTACAACTTTGGCTGCCTGAGCTTCCTCAGTGCTGGGGTTACCGACATGCATCATAGTTAAGTTTTCCTTGGGCTGGGGAGATGCTCAGCAGTTAAGAGCACAGGCTGTTCTTGCAGAGGACCCAGGTTTGGTCTCTAGCACCGACATAGGGCAGATCAAAACTGCCCGTAACTCCAGTTTTGAGGATCTGATACTCTTCTCTGTCTCTACAATCTCCTGCGTGGATGTATATATAGTTACATACACTCAGGCATGCACATCAAATAAACCTTTTTAATAAAGCATTACTTCTAATTCAAAAGGCTCTTGGCCATCTAAATTTTTTCTTTTATGCATGCTAAGAGGAATCTAACAGAACAGCTATATCCTTGGGCTGTATTTTTTTTAAGTAGACATTTAATTGGTGTGCTGCATAGTTTTGTGTCAACATGACACAAGTGATAGTCGTTCTGGAAGATTTTCCGCTTAGTGACCATTTAGATTACAGAGACATTTCTAGAGGATGTGTACGTGGAGGTATCAGTGTGGTGGTGAAGAGAAGGTTGAACGTTGTGTGTGATGGTTTAATGCCCGTAACCTAAGCACTTGAGAGGCTGAAACATGAGTTCAGGGCCAGCCTTAATAAAGGAAATAAAACAGGGCTGGACAGATGCTCTAGTGATTAAGAGCATGTACTGATGCTCCTTCAAAGGACCCATCTGAGGCTTCCTAGCACCTATAGGTGGCCCACAAACATCTAATTCCAGCTGCACTGTAATAAACTTAACAAAAACAAACACTGCTTGGCCTGTGACACCTTTGACCTCAACAATCTGGACACAAAAAGACATCTATCTGAGTTTGAGGCCATCCTGGGCTAGACAGTAAGACCCTAGCTTGCTTTTTTTTTTTTTAATAAAAAAATTAGTTTTAAGCAATGAAGAATTATTCTGGGCTGAGAAGATGGCCCAGTGGGTAAAAGTGCCTGCTGCCAAGCCTCATGAATTTAATTTCTGGGACCCACATGGTAGGAGAGAACCAACTCCAGCAAGATGTCTTCAGACTTTCCCACGTTCAAATGCATATTCTTAGAGACTCACTGAGGTAGGTATCCTGCTATGGTGAAATGAAGTTCTACGTAGGCATTTTGTTGGAGCTAATCAGGAAGGCTAAGACAGTCTTTAGTTCTTCAACTGGCCATGTTGTTGACTATCATTGTGAAATACAAGCAACGGTGCTTTTGAAAGTCTTTAGGAATTTGGATAATTGGCGTGCAAGGTGTAATCTCAATAGATGCAACCACGTAGTCCAACAATTAAAAAAAAAAGTACCTATGGTGCAGCTCCTACTACACAATAGCAACACACTCAAGATGAAGCTGGATTTGGTGCTTAGAAAGGGATTCCTCTCATCCATCCATCAAGGAACTTAAGACTTCTGAAAGTCAGATGTGGTGGCCCACACCTTTGATCCCAGCACTCAGAAGGCAGAGGCAGGCAGCCCTCCGAGGCTGGGGCAAATCCATCTAGGGGCTCATAGTGACACCTAGAGCAGATGTATACCATTAGTATTTTTCTAACTTTAATTTGGGCTGGGTATGTGTATGATGAGAGCAGGGGCTGAACGGTGTGCCTTTGGAGGCCATATTTTGTCCCTGTCCCTTTCATCCTTGCTTTCTGGCTACTGTGATAAGAGAATCATTGCTGTACCCCTTCCATGACAGCTCTGAACAGCAGAGCCAAGTACAATGAATGAAAACAGGAGCCTGTTAGCCATTGCTCCCTGGCCCCACCCCTTTCCCTTGTATTAGACTGTCTTTTAAAGCTGTTTACTTAGTATTGTGTGTACAAGTGAGTGAATGTACTTGAGTAAAAATCAGAGGACAAGTTCTAGGACTCCATTCGCTTCTTCCACCATGGGCTTGAGAGCTCGTACACAAGTCATGGGGCCATGCAGTGACAGTTCATTCCTGTTGAACCACCTCATCAGCCTGCAAGTTATCCGTTTTACTCAGTAAAGGGTGCATTACATATCTGGGTCCAGGTATTTATCATATTGTGTGTATGCGTGCACATATACACATGATATGCAGACATCAAAGGGCAACTTTACATAGAACTTGAGGATTGTTGAACCCAGGTCACCAGGCTTGAGCAGCCAGCATCTTTACCCTCTGAGCCATTCGGAGTTTGGGGATGGTGAAGACCAAACAGACAATCTGAGATCGGCTTTTTTTTCTCTTTTTGTATGTATGTTTTGCCTGTGTGCATGTTTGTGTACTGTATACATGACAGAATGTGAATCCAGGTCCTCTGGAGCTGGAGTTACAGTTGTGCTGGGAACCAAACCCAGGTTCTCTAGAAGAGCAGCCAGTGCTCTTAACCACTGAGCCATCTCTTCAGCACCTATTGACTATTGAATTCAAACCAAAGACCTTAAGTTACTTTGCCTCCTCCTCCCCAGGAGCCATGTTAAGTCATACTGTTGTCTCTCGGTTTCTGGATGCTTGTCTCAGTATATTTTAATCTGCATTAAGCTAGAACTTGCCTACACTCCCACGTAACTCCATTCCTTTTCTTCTCTACAGGATTTTATTTCTGGGTTTGGTTTTTTTTTTTTTTTTTTTTTTTTTTCCCATTATTTTAAGCTTCATTTAAGATGCTAGAGAGATGGCTCAGTAGCCATGTGGGTGGGGTGCTAGGGTTGAAACCAGGTGACCTGCAAGAGCAGCCAGTGCTCTAAAATTGCTGAGCCACTTCTCCAGTCCCTAATTTTTATTTAATTACTTAATTTATGTATTTACTCTTGAGCCAGGGTCTCAGCATGCAGCCCTGGCTAGCCTGAAACTTCCATTATAGACCTGACAGACCTCAAACTCAATTCTAACTTCTGCATCCTAAATTCTAAGATTAGAGTTTAAGTGTTACTATACCAGTGACTGTTGTTTTTATTAGGAAAAAAACAAACAAGAACCCTGTTCGAGACACAGTCTCACTATGTAGTCCTGGCTTCCCTGGAACTTTCAATGTAGACTAGACTGGCTTCAAATTCAGAGATCTGCCTGCTTCTGCTCTAAGTGCTAGGATTAAAGGTTTGCACACCATGGTCACACTCACCTACACTTTAAATTTTTATTTTATTTATACAAGTACACTGTAGCTTTCTTCAGACACACCAGAAGAGGGCATCAGATCCCATTTCTGATGTTTGTGAGCCACCATGTGGTTGCTGGGAATTGAACTCGGGGCCTCTGGAAGAGCAGTCAGTGCTCTAACTACTGAGCCATCTCTCCAGCCCCTCACCTACACTTTAAATCTTAACAAATGTAATACAGAAATTAAGGATGTTTTTGATGCTGGCCTAGGGTTTTTTTAAAATATTCCATTTATATTTCACATATATTTTTAGAATACTTTTTTTTTTGACATAGGGCCTCTGTGTAGCGCTGGAACTCTGTTCTACATGAAAAATCCGCCTGCCTCTGCCTTCTGAGTGCTAGGATTAAAAGCGTGCACCACCACGTGTGGCAATCAGAGGACTACTTTGAGAGCCGTTTCTCCTCCCTCAAGAGTCCCAGAAATCAAACTCAGGTTGTCGTCTTGGTGGAGGCAAACACTTTTACCCACTGAGCCATCTTGCTGACACTTGACATATTTTTATGTTAGCAATTAAATTTCTCTATATTCATGTCACATTAGATAGTCTTTTCTACATCTTCATCCGTCTTTCACAGAGACAGAGACATGGACATAGGTTAAAAATAAGATGTTGAAAAGCCTAGATCTTTGATTCTTTGAGATAGCCATTCTGAGAGCAGCCTGCTGGTGTTTGGACCATGGATTACTTCCTGCTGCTTCTAGACGGCCCTACTTCACTGTTTAATAGTTTTCTTTTGAGACAGGGCTGTACTGTGAAGCCAGGCTAGACTGGAACTCTCAGAGATCCCCCTACCTTTTTTTCCTTTAGTGCTGAAACTAAAGACAGGTGCCATCAAGTGTCAGGTTAGCCATGCACAAACTGTCTTTGGTCAGGGAGATCCTAATATATTTGTACTCTGACTGGTTTTCCCTGCTTCTCTCTGATGGGTTGGGCACTGCAATGTATAGACCCATAAACCAAACCTACATCAAAGAAAAAAAAAACTTTAAAAAGAAGAAAAAGTTGGGCTGGAGAGATGGCTCAGCGGTTAAGAGCACTGACTGCTCTTCCAGAGGTCCTGAGTTCAATTCCCAGCGACCACATGGTCACTCGCAACCATCTGTAATGGGATCTGATGTCCTCTTCTGGTTTGTGGGTGTACAGGCAGACAGAGCACTCATACATTAAATAATTAAATCTAAAAAAAAAAAAAAGTTGTACTTTATACTTTGTGTTTCAAGGACAGGGTTTCTGTGTAGCCCTGGTTGTCCTGGGACTCTCACTCTATAGACCAGGCTAGCCTTGAACTCAGAACATATACCTCTGCCTCCTGAGTACTAGGATTAAGGACATGTGTTACCATTGCCCAGCTAACTAAACCTTTTTCTTTTTTAAAAAGAATCTTATGTGTACAGGTGTTTTTCCTGCACATGTATCTGCACCGTGTGCATGCAGTGCCCATGACGGTCTGACTAAGTAGTCATATCTTTTAGGACTGGATTACTGACGGTTCATTATTGCCAGTGCTGGGAACTGAACCTGGGTCCTCTGCCAAAGCCAAGTGCTCCCTTGTCTTTCTTTGTATTGTTAGGTGTGGTTTTGTAACATAGAAACTCATAAAGCTGAATGACAGGTACAAAAATGCAACTGTAGTCTCCACACCTGAGGAGCAGAGACAGAAGGGTCACTGCAAGGTGGAGGCAAGAGACCCTGCCTCAAACAAACTAAGTAACAAAAATGAATGTATAGCTATGGTAAACAAAAAGTGATGGGAGGAGTCTCTCCCTCTGGTGAGGCTTTACTTACATACCTTTTTTTATTTTTTAACATTTATTAAGTGGGGCCACACATGCCACACTGCATGTAGCAATGATGCTATGAGGTCAGTTCTCTCCGTCCATCATGTGGGTCTCCGGGATCAAACTCAGGTCATCGGGTTTGGCAGCCAGCTCCCACTGAGCCATCTTTTGAATCATCTGTCCTTCTGTCAGAGCTACATGCAGACTCACTCCGCTCTAAGTATCAGGGTTCAAATATCCACCCTTCTGCTGCTGGCTTCAAATGAACTGCCTTACTACATGAGAGCCAACAATTCTTCCTTTGTGAGCTAGCCCTCTTCCACATCTGTCTTCCCTGATCCTGAGGTACATGAATAGCCACTCTGGCTAGAGTACCCCATTCCTTAGACGAAGTACTCAGTCAGACATAGTCCCTTGCCCAGGGAGTTTTCAAGGGTCTTACATAAATGCTAGAACAGAGGCTGGAGGTGTGTCTCCGAAGTGCAGGTTTATGTACAGTATGCACAAGGTGTCCTCTGAACAAAAATGTTAGGCAAATACACAAATGCTGGGGCAGATTTTCTTTCTGATCCTACACCTTGATACTCCTGCTAAAACTGGGGGTCTAGATTCATGGGTGATGAAAGTTAAGTTCCAGAAACCCTAATGTGGTGGCTTGAATAAGAATGGCTCCCATGGGCTCATCAATTTGGTTCCCAACTGGCAGAACTGTCTGGGAGTGTGACCTTATCAGAGGAGGTGTGTCCCCAGGGAAGGGGTTCTGAGGTTTCAAAACCAGCCATTCCCAAATAGCTCTTGTCTGATGCCTAAGGATCAGATGCACGTTCTCAGCTCCTCCAGGGCCACAGTGGCCAGACTCCCACGGTGGTCACAGTCCCCTGAGACTGTATACCCCAAATAAACTCTTCTGGGAGGTGACTTGGTCATGGTGTCCTTCACAGCAGTAGGAAGATACTGCCAGGTGTGATGGTATAGGCCTTTAATCCCAACACTTAGGAGGCAGAGACAAGATCTCTTAGTTCAAGCTAGCCTGGTCTTTTTTATAGAGTCTCAGGACAGCGAGGGCTATATAAAGAGTCCCCATCTTGAACAAACAAAAAAAAAAAAAAAAAAAGAGAGAGAGACCAGACTTTTAGAAAACTCAAGGCCCCGCCTCAGATCCATACAGTCTTTGGGTACACAGAAACACTAAACACAAACAAACAAGACATTTAATCTCCATAATAAACCTCACCCTCCCATTGACTTGATGGCCTCCATAAACTGTCAAAATGGCACAAGCCAGCGTTACCACAGAAACCGCGGCACTTTAGCCCAGCAGGTTTGAAAGACATGGTTGGTGGCCTAGTTCCCGCCACGGATGACGTTTGGGGAGGCCTTTTCCATCTCACGCCTCACACCATGCTGCTCCAAAGGGAAAGCTGAACTCTACAGGACTCCTGAGGTCTTCTGCTCTTCTGCAGCCTGGCGCCTGGCACTGCGCAGCTGAAGAAAGTGGTAGGCTCGGACGCTGCAGAGGTAACCCCCATACACAGTGAGGAGCAGCATGGAGGCAGAGAAGGTCTTATAGCCAATATCGGCTAGCTGCTTGGCAGACGGCATGTCTTCCCCTGCAAAGACAGATGGGAGTTGGTCTGCAGGACAGGCCTCGCCTCCCCGGAGAGCCGTTCCTTATTCTCATCTTCATCGATGCATCCTATGTTGGTGATCCATGTGAGTGCTCTTACAAGGGTGAAGCATGGCAGTTTCAGAGCTCACTCAAATGTCTACACCTGAGGTAGACGGCTGGAAACAGGTGCATATGATGCCATCAGAGCTGACAACGGCTCTTTTTATTTGTGCTTAGAAAGTGACCAGCCCACTCAGACTGTGCTGGGAATCAAACCTGGGTCCTCCTAACTGTGCTCTTAACTGCTGAGCCATCTCTCCAGCCTCAGAACCATATTTTAATTGCTTATTATGTTGGTCAAATTCTACCTGCATGTTAGGACCTGAAGACAGACTTGAGGATGAATGTGTGTTGAGGGTCCTCCCTGCAGAGTGCCAAAGGCACTTCACCCCGTGAAAGTCTAGTTTTGTCTTGTTCACTGATAAAGAGGATCTGAGTGTGATTTCAAGTGGGATGGAACTCAGGATAGCAGGCACAAAGCCAGAGGTTCAATCCCCAGAACTGCATTAAATGGAGCATATTTATAGTCTGGAAATCCCAGCACTCAGGATGTGGATGCAGGAGGATCCTAAATTCAAAATCATCCTTATTCAATAAATCCCAAGCCAGTATGAGTTACAAGAGACCCTGTCAAAGGTGTGTGTGTGTGTGTGTGTGTGTGTGTGTGTGTGTGTGTGTGTGAAACAACCAGAAGCAAATCCAGGATAGCCTCAAAAAACAAATAAACAAAACAGCAACAATAAAACCCTGAAATTAGAAGCCCGGTATAAGGATCAACTCTGAAAATAAAAGAAACTCTTGAGACTGGCAGAAGATTTTCATCTGATGGGCGGATCTTTACAAAAACCGCTAGGAAATGCATGACTGGACTGTAGGTTTCAGAAAAACATGGGGATGATCATTATAAATGCCATTGGGTTTAAGTGACTCTTAGATTTCGGTCCTCTAAATGTTGAGAGAAGCTCAAGGCTCATGTTTCTGGAAAATTCAGAGCCCCTCATAATAGACTACTAAGTTCTGGGTTCGATATGAAACATTGCCCAGTGAATCAAATGCACAAAACAAATAAAAATCGCAGCCCTAAAATCACCCGAGCTGTCATTTAGCCCTCTTGGAAGATACTTGGAGTCCGCAGAAAATGATTAACAGAGCCTATAAATGTAAGCTATGAACTCCATATCCTGTTAGATCAGAGAAGGTGGCGAGGACCGCAGAGGCGGGCAGATTTAGAAGAGAGGTCAGTCAGGCCGTAGTCACACCAGGAAGGCGGTAGGGCCATGACAGCCTGGGACCTGGCAGGATCAAGCACAACGCACGGCCCCGTTCTCAAGGGCACAGGGCGTAGACGCGCGGTGTGCGGAGCAGGGGAGCGGAGGGGAGTGCGGGGCGGTGGGCAGGGGAGCGGAGGGGAGTGCGGGGCGGTGGGCAGGGGAGCGGAGGGGAGTGCGGGGCGGTGGGCAGGGGAGCGGAGGGGAGTGCGGGGCGGTGGGCAGGGGAGCGGAGGGGAGTGCGGGGCGGTGGGCAGGGGAGCGGAGGGGAGTGCGGGGCGGTGGGCAGGGGAGCGGAGGGGAGTGCGGGGCGGTGGACAGGGGAGCACTATGCGCGGAGCAGGGGGCGCGGTGGGGAGGGGAGCGCAGGGCTCAGAGCAGAGGGCGCGGAGCAAGGTACGAAGGGAGCAGCGGAGCTTGGCCGCCCAGCCCGCGGCCTACCTGGAGGCTACAGGTCGGCCCTGTCAGAGCGATTCCTGCTCAGCCGGCCACACGCAGTCAGAGTCGCGCAGCCGCAGCAGGAAGCCGGAGACAACAACGCGGAGCACCTCAGCCACTCGTGCGGGCCCTCCTGACCCGACGCCCTCTGCGAAAACTCGCCCACTAAGGCGAGAGCTAGCCTGGAACTTCCGGTTTCCACCCCTCTTTTACGCACGCTCAGTCTAGTCTTCCTCTTGGAAAGGCCCATTGAATTCTGGGGGTTGTCGTTCTGCTCCATCAAGAGCGCTCCTTCGAACGCCGGAAAATTTTTAGCTCAGAATCAGCCAATCCGCAGTCTAGGTCAGTGACGTCACCGGTAGCTAGGTAGAACCTCGGACTCCTCCAGCGATGGGCCGCGCGCCCTCTAGCGCCTGGAGAGGTCCTTTACAGGGTGATCCGGAGATGGGCGACCTCAGGTAGGGACTGGACCAACACAGAATGGGTGTGGATGTGGGGAGAGAGGGACGAAGATGGGGGGTTGACAGGCTAATGTTCCTGCCTTGTGTGCGGCCTCCTCGTAGACAGGTGACGTGACGGAGCCTCTAAGACAGCTTGGGTGGAGGAGGGGATACGAGGCTCAAGAGGGGACGACGGAGGGGGAGGCGAAGGGAGCAAAGTGGACGCCAATGCTGACTGATACCCGAGTGTGGCTGCTATTAAGTAGGGATGATCTTTTTTTTTTCACGTCTTATATTGAGTAAAACATGCATGCAGTGATACATGACCCCACACACTGCCGCATAAACTCCCCAACTCTTCCAGTTTCTGGAAAAACCACACTTTATTGGGTAGACACGTGGCCTGACAGAAGGCCTCAGATTCACAGTTGACTGACTGAGCAAACATAGGTTAAGGTGTCGGAATCTGTCTGCATCCCTCCCCTGCATCCTGGGAGACAGCTCTAAATTGAGTCATGCGTGGGAGGGCTTCGGCCCAGTCAGGATCGATGACAGGGCTCCCCCCTTTTCACCTTACCCGACAGCTCTGACCTTCATTGGTAAGACCGAATTCTTAAAGGCTAGGAGCAGAGAGGGACCTGGCACCTTACTGTGTTAGTTTAATATCAAGCTGGCCAGAGCCAGGGTGTGCCAGTTGCTGTGGCACGCGAAATGGAGACCCCTGGTGGAGGGAGAAACCTTTCAGCTCCCAGGGACTATTTATAGCTAGGGCTCCAGGCTGCTGATCTGTGACATTCTCCTGCAGCCACCCAACCTTGGAAAAGGGCCAGTACAAAGCATGCTCCCATCCCCCTCTGCTCTCCCTCACCCCAGGGCGGGCTAGCTGTTTTAATTGTCCTTCCCTCGAGTACCCCAGCTCCTGATGTATGTGGTTATGATCTCATGTGGACCTCGTCACAAGGACAGCTGGCCTTGGACTGTCAAGACCCACCAACCATTGTGGAAACCTTTGAGCTGCTCCTTGGCTCCAAGTACAGATGCTGGGTAGCACTCCTAGCCCTCTGAGAGGACATTCTGGCTTGGGCAAGAGGAAGGGGTAGAGTCAAGAACATGAGATGAGAGAGCTGAGGAAGATAAGTTATGAATCCTACATTCTGTTGGACATGGAGTCGGTGACGACTCCAGAGAGACGTGCCCTTGTGGGGATGACCCTGAGAAGAAAGGTACGGGGTTCGGATGCCTTTAAGTGTCAGCCATCGGAGGGGCTGGCTGACACCTCTCTCAGCCCGAGCTCCTGACTAGGGAGGTGGACAAATAGGAAAGTCAGGGGAGCCTGAGCCATCTGAGCCTGCTCTGAAAAAGTGTGACTCTGTCAGCAGATTAGGTTCCTGCTCCCCGAAGAGGGTGCTGGCAGCCCGGTGCAGGCGAGGGAGAGTGTGGAAAGGTCACACAGGGTGGGGAGGCCCTGGCAAAACTCTAGGAACCAGGAAGTCTCTGTGAAGAATGGAGAGCCCCAGGGCTAGAGATGCCAGTGTGGAGACTCTTGTGCCAGAGTAGCCTGGGGGAAGGGGAAGCAGAGGCTTATAAGGTCGCCAATGTTGCTAGGAGAAGTTAGAAGGGAGTTGTTTGAGAGCTTTGTATTTTGTTAGCAAACAGTGAGATCATTGATGTTGCGTGGGCCCTAGCAGAGGTCAGCCAAAGGGTCTCTGGGGTCTGTCACCTCAAACATCCAGACCCTTCCCTAGGCAGCCTTTGCCTCAGCTTTCCTGCAGCTAAAGTCCTTCTTCAGTCACTTACTTAATGGGACAGATTCCCAGTTGTGTGTGAGGCAGCAACCAGCAGCCTTTGACTTGGCGCCTTCCCTTCCCCCAACCCCACCCCTAGAGCAGGCAGCACCAGGGCTTGGTTCTACACTTCCCAGAGGACAGCGAGGAGGAAGCGTGGTTCTGCAAGAGGCTGCAGGTTTCGTGGCATATTTCCAGCTGTGTATCCGAGCCCCACGGCCTCCTCAGGGTCCTTCGGGGAGGACTCTGCTGGATGAGAAGTCCTGGAGACCGTCCTGATGTTGGGTGTCCCACACTTTGTTTGTCTCCGTTGGGGCAAAGGAGCTGCCTGTCCCAGGCCCTGGCTCCGTTCACATGTGTTCTGGGTGGTTCTGCAGGCAGCGGATGAATTCCCCCACTGGCTGGTTCTCATAGCACACTCTGTACACGGCAGTGAACAGGGGAAACCTAGGGAGAGAAAGAGCCTCAACCCCCTACCCACAGTCCAACCTCAACACCCATGCCCACCCCAGTCCAGACCCACGGCTAACTCACCATTTCCCTAGCCTCCCATCTTGGGAGCCAGACACCAGTTCTCAGTTGCTACCCAACAGGAATCTGAATCCCTGCCCGGGGGATTTGGGGTCAGGTTACCATCTACCCTGGTCCTTACCATACCGCAGTTGCTTGTCTGAGTTTTTGACAAGCAACCCATTTAATTCTCTGGACCTCAGTGTCATTGGCTGTGAAATGGGTCCAGTATGATAAAGTAGCAAAGAGATTATGTTTTATATGCTGGTGTTTAAACCAGCTATTTCCTGTCTTATCCGCTTGGCTACTCCCTGCACCCAAAGCCATGAGCTGCTCTTTTGAACCCGAGCTACCTGGGAAGGAGCTCCCTGAAGCGGAGCCCATCCTTCCTCAGCACCCAGGACAGGGGTCGGGGACAAAAATGGTGGTTTTAGGGATATGAACAAAGAGGTAGGACAGACAGGTGAGCTTTCCTGTCCTGGATCTCCAACCTCCTAGCGCAGGGGACAAGGAGGAAAGAGCCCAAAGGGGAGGCCATGCAAAAGGGGCCAAGCAGCTAGTGGAAAGATCGCTAGACAGAAGGTGAACTGGCTGAAGATACTCGGCACCCGAGACGCTCCACGTTCTCTCTGTCCATCGCTCAGGCTGTGTGGGGTTCACATCTTTGGGGAAAGAGGGGCGGCAACCAACCTGTGGCTCCTCCCCCAAGGCTTTGGCAAACACTCACTTGTCCACGAGGCCCTTGTGCTGGAGGATGCTGTGCAGCTCCCGGGCTGTCTGGGGCCCCTGTAGCTTCTGCCCATTCAGCATCTCTTTCTCCAGTTGCTCAATAGACTGTGTGAAGAGGGTGGCGTGAGGAGGGGAGTGGGAGAGGGTGCTCTCTGAGCAGTCAGGTCGCGTGGGAGGTGGGGGTCTTGAGGGAGTGGAGGAGAAATGTTCCAAACAGTCTCTCCTTCCCTGTGGTTGAACCCTGGGCCTCAAGTGGACTCTGCATAGCCAAGTTTCTACCACCATGCCACATTCCAGTCCATGTCTTGACACCTCCCTGCCTACCTTTCCCGTGCGAGCGAAGGCCTCTGCCACCTTGCGGTTCCGCCCCCCATAGCAGGTCGTAATGAGGTCAGCGACCCCGCAGCTCTCCAGGAAGGTGGCGGAGGACACAGAGCCACTGCAGAAGAGCTTGGCGAAGGCGATCATCTCCATGAGCCCCAGCCGGATCACCGCTGCCTTGGTGTTATCACCGAAGCCAAGCCCGTCACAGAAGCCAGCCCCAACGGCCACTATATTCTTTGAGGAGTAGAAGATATGGGTGAGAAAGCTGCCTTTGCAGAGGCCCCACTTGGAGCCTCTGCACCTGCCTGTGCTGCCTGTATCAGCCTTGACACACCCACCTTGACTTATGATCGTGTCCTCTTAAACCAGGTCTTCCGCTTCCTGCTTTCCCACTCGGTTCGTGCCTTCCCACACCCATGTGTGCATGCATGTGTGTGCATGTGTGCACGTGTGTGTGTGTGTATGTGTGTGTGTGTAGATACATCTGTGTGCCTATGTGTGTGGAAGCAATTGATATGTTTTTCCTCAATTACTCTCCACTGTTTTTATTATTGTTGTTGTTAATATTAATAGTAACTTGCCGCACAGAGTCTCACCATGTAACTTTAACTGGCCTGGAAATCTGTGTCGACCAGGCTGGCCTCAAACTCACAGAGAACCACCTGCCTCTGCCTCCTGTGTGATGGGACGAAAGGCATGTGCCACCATAGTTCTGGCCATCAGTTCTTTGGGCACCCTGAACAGCTTGGGTCCATTACATGGACTCAGGGCTACAGGCATCAAAGGAGGTCTAAGGGGAGTGGAAGGACCCACTGCTGAACGGTCAAGAATCAGCAAGCCCAGTGCCCTGGTCTTACTTCTACGGGTTTTCTGTGTATGGGGCAATGGAGATGTTGCCCAAGTGCCAGAGTTGGTTCCAGCAACCCAGAAGAGCTAAGCTGGGCCCTCTGGCGGGCTTCTCCCCACTCCAAAGCTGTCTCTGTACCCCTCTCACCTTCAAGGCCCCACAGATCTCCACTGTGTCCACCTCCTGTACCACAGTGATGCGAAAGTTGGGTGTCTGCATCAGATCCTTCAGGAGCTGTCCCTGGGCAGGGTCCTTGCAGCCTAAAGTAGAGAAGGGTAAAGCTTTTGAGGGACAACCTCTTATTTTGACCCTTCAGATGGTCTCTTGGGCTCTTGCTGTGTTGCCTAGGCTGGCCCCGAACTCCTGGGCTCAAAGAAATCCTCCCGCTTCAGTCTCCTGAGAAGCCAGGATGACAGATGCATGGCACAGGTAACAACTCAACTGTCCCTCACATCCCAGCCAAAGCAAGAGTCACAGCCCCCTCCCCAGATGTCCCAGCCTCCCCCTCCCCTCCGATAGCTAAGGGTGTGGGCGGCAGCTAGGGCTGCGTGGCGTGTACAGGGGTCTCACCAATGGTGGTCTCACAGAACTTCTCGTCAGCCACCTCGCTGGCAATGTTGGCCCCCATCAGCACGCTCATGGGGATGCCGAGTCGCTCCCCGATCACTTCAGAGATGAGCTTCAGCCCATTGGGACCCTCGTCTACCCCCTGGGCAGAGGGTGGAGCGCAGGTGAGCTGCCCTTCAGGCCCATCTGTGCCCCCCCCCCAGAGGTCCTGCCCCTATCCCACCCAGCCCAGACTGACTGTAAGGACAACAGACAGCAGTGACCACCCATCTCCTCAAACTCCCTCCTACACACTCCTATCCAGCCTACCTCTGAGAAGCACCATACTCCTTACACCCCTAAGGAGCCCCCTAGAAAATCCTCTCTAGGACATCTGCCTCCAAAGCTATCTCCTCTTTGTTAACTAACCCAGCAGTTGACTCCCCACCCCCCATCCCACTCCACCCCCACCTCCTGCCTTCCTCCTTCCCCCTTCCTGGTGCTAGGGATTGAACTCAGGACCTCATCATGCACGCTAGGCAAATTCTCTACCACTCAGCCACACTTCCAGCCCCAGCTGCTTTCTTTACTCTCTCCAAAGCCAATCCCTCCCATCTCCGGGGTTCTGGGCCTCTCTGTATATTCTTTTCTGTGCTCTTCTATCTACCCCCAAGCCCCACAACAACAGTTAGCTGCACCCCACCTCCAAACACACCAAGGTGTCCCCCCAGTACCTTAATAAGAGATATGCCAATAGTATTGGCTTTCAAGTGGCCCTTGAGCTGGTCACAGATCTTGCCAATGAACTGATGGGGTACCACAAAAACCAGGATGTCAGCACCTGTTGCAGCCTGGACCACATCTGGGACAGCCACCTGTGTGGAAAGCAGAAGCTCGTACTGTGTACCTGGTAGACCTCTTCTAGTCCCTAGAGGGACCTCTTTCAGGATATCTTCAAGCCAGTGTTAGGGGAGGGAGGGTGTTTGAGACTGAACTGGAAACATCAGAACTTGTATTCCCTGTCCCCAGCTCTCCTGGGTCACTGAGGCTTCCTAGAACACGCCTCCACCCAGCCACACTCTTAGCCCTTGGCTATGGGTCAGTGAAGGCAGCCAAAGGCAGTCTAGCCTTGGCAGGAGGAAGAGGCCAACTAAGATTTCATCACTGCATTCTTAGGGGCCCAAACTTGGGAGAGGGAGCCCCGGTGTCCCTCCATATTCTCTGTTTCCCCCCTTTCTAGGTGGGGAGAGCACCATATGGATTTGACCAAAGACCAAAAGTCCAACGACCAGCCTTCACATGTGCTAATAATCAGTGAATGAGTAACAAGATTAGAGTTCAGAGCAGGCATGAGAGGTTGGACACCGAGTCCAGGAGCCTGAGAACCAGCCTTTGGTTGCCATGGAGACCAACTCCCCCATACCCCCTTTCCCACCTAAGCACCTCTAAGAGGTGAACCATTCAGATTCCAGAGAGAGTCCAAAGGAACTGTGTGTGGGCTGCATAGGGTGCTCCAGGCCTAGAGCAGCCCACCTGCTGCTCCACCAGGCCTAATGGCACCTAAAGTGGCCCTCCCTGCTCCTCTTTCCTCTCACAGCGGGTTGGGGCTCACCACGTTAGGGGGCAGCTTGTGCCCTGGCAGGTATTTAACATTCTCATGCTGTGTGTTGATGATCTCGGTTAACTTTCTGCCCCCGATGTCTTCCTCAAACACCCACATGGTCACCCTCGGATCAAAGTGTGCCAGTCGGCCTGCATTGCTACCCACAATCTTGGCGATGGCTGAGCCCCTGTCGGGAGAGGAAACACAGGAAAGTGGAGTAGGGTGAGAGGGAAGAGAGGGTAGCACCTCAAAAAGCTTGTTGGATTCTTTACCTCCCGCCTCTCATGTCACCCCCCGCCCCCCCTCACCCCCCCCCCGTCTGCCTGTGATAAATGTGCCTCCCACGACTGGCAATAGACAGACGGTTCAGTCTCCCCAGTCTTTGCTGTTGGGGAGGTGGGCTAGCCTTTCCAAACACTACACAGGCAGCTTGTCAGGGAAGGCACCAGCACTCGGCTTACCTTCCTATGGCAAACAGGTGCAGCTGCCCTGGCAGACACAGCCGGGAGGCTGGGCACAGTCTGTCCTGTGCACCGTAAGCACTGGAGACAGCCACAGAAGTCCAGCCGGCTCCTGGGGACATTTCCTACCCTCTGCCTGCTTCCTGCTCACCCAGCCTCCCTCTGGGGAGCCCCTCAGCCCTCAGAGAAACCTTCCCTCCCCCCTCCATGCCCTTCACAGAATCGCTTACCAGTTGCCTGAGCCGACAATGCAGACTTTCTTGCCAGCCATGGTGCTTCTCTGCCCCAGCGGGTGTGGGCTCTGAGTATTTAACTCCACCACACGTGGGTGCAGCCAAGCTCCGCCCCTGAGGTGGCCCAGAGGCTGGCACCCAGGGACAGGGAGTCTGGCCCAGAGAAAGGGAGTAAAGGGTACAGACAGGTGGGGAACGGGGCTGAGGCCGAAGCCAGGCCAGCTTTTCCTCTCAGGCTTGCGGCTGACGGTGCTGGCCGCTTTCTTCACTCCATGGGCCTCAGCTTAGTTTCCCACCCACACTGTGAGTCTGGTCAGGAAACAGTCCTCACTATCCCTCCACTCTCCAGGGCTGGGCATGGCGGTGCATGTCTTTAATGCCAGTATTTGGAAAGCAGAGGCAAGAGGGTCTCAGTGAGTTTGAGGTTAGTCTGGCCTAGAGAGTGGGACACTGCCTGAAACAAAACAAAGCAAAAGGAAGAAAAAAAGTCACTAGCATCGGTGACGACGCTTTGGTGTAAACCCTGACCAAGGAGTAAACTATCATAATGGTGCACACCTTCAATCCCAGCACAGGTAGGTGGGTCTCTGTGAGTCTGAGGCCAGCCTGACTTACAGCTCGAGTTCCCCGACAGTCGGGGGGGGGGGGTTACACAGAGAAACCTTGCCTTGAAAAACTAAAGAGAACAAGGTCATCTTGGTCACTCATAGGTCAGGGACTCACAGGGAGCCCCTTCACCTCAGATAATCCCCATGTGAAGGTCTCTAAAGAAAAGGGAGGGCAAAGGTAGAGGCCACGTGGCCCACAGTCCTCCCGGGCTTGAGGAAGGGCAGAAGGTGGCGTCCGGCACATGCACGGTCCTGGATAAACTTCACCTTCCTTCAGTTTCTTCTCTCAGCCTCTGCCCCTCCTACAGGGACCCTTAAGTTAAATGGCTAGTTTACAGACACTAGACAGCAGAAGAGCAGCCAGAGTTACAGCAGCAGCTTCTTTAAAACTCAAGGGCAGCCATGTCTCCTGAGCTTTGTGGTCTACGGTGCTGATGTGTGACTTTGGGGGAGGGGGAGAATGGCAGGCCCATATCCTGCAGTTTGGGCTCTGTGGCATCCACAGACATGTTTGACTAGGAGGAGGAGCTTGGGTTTCCAAGCCACGGTGGGAAGGGCAGGGCAGGCTCCTCGCCCTCCAGTGCTGCACCTTGACCCACAGGGCAGGCGCCACTGTATGCTCATGTGCAGACCTCCTGGCTTGGCACACCACTAATGGAGTGTTGCCATCCCCCGGGCTACCACTGGGCAGTAAGTGATCAGCACTAGGTTAGAGGGGAGTGCTACCAGTGGTTAAGAAAGAGTGGGTAGGAGGTCAAGACTGGAAGCATGTCCCTTTCAGATCAGGGATTCTACTGAAGCAGCCTGTCATGGTCACTGGGCCAGGCAGTCTCTGATGGGGGCAAACACGAAACCAGTCAGTAGTCAGTTGTTCTTTCTTCTATCAGATTGTGCCTACGGCAGAGCTAGTCTCCCACAGACCACTCCTTCCTCACACTGGCACCGAGATGAAGGCTCCAATGCCAGGCTGCCAGCTGGGAGCACTGATTACAGGGGGTGGAAGAGAAAGGATGTTCCTGTCCCTGGCACATGATAGGAACCCTAAAGAATGGGTATTTATGCCTGAAATGGATGCCTTGTTTTGGCCTAAATACTCCCGTCTCTTTTTGCCCCCACATCCCATTAGGTTGGGTAGAGACAAAGCACATGGCCATTCACACAGGAATAAAGGGAACACTCGTTACAGGAAGTTGTCTGTGCCGCCAAAGCAAGACAAGCTTCTCCAAGAGCAACCTGTACAGTATCTGCTTGGAATTAATGACTCATCAGCCACTCATTACACATGCAATTAGACTGGGTAAAAACATGCCAGCTCAGTAGCTTGATACCTGCTTTCTCTATTCCCCACTATCACACTTTTCTTACCTGTCAACTCAGAGAAACCAGTATGTTCTAGATTGGGAGCAGACAGACAACACTACTCAGCAGACAATGGGTACAATTTTATTCGTGTGTGTGTGTGTGTGTGTGTGTGTGTGTGTGTGTGTGTGTGTGTGTGAAACAGGGTCTTTGTAATCCTCCTGCCTCTGCCTCCCCAGTGCTGAGGTTAAAGGCATGCATCAATATACTGTTCAAATGAGTAAGGTTTCTCACTGTGACTTCAGGATGTAGCTCATCCAATGTTCCACACCTTCCTGGACAGGAGTGCAGTAGGAAGCTGTGAGCCCCCCAGTGGAAGCAGGCGGAACCACAGGCATTTTGTGCTTTTTCCAAGGGGATTCTTGATGTCTGAGCAGCCAGCTAGGCAGCCCTATCAACACCAGACCGAAGCAGCTGGGTTTAAGAACAGACATCTTACATTGGGCACTGTAGCGGCACACATCTGTAATCTCCACTTGGGGGTGGGGTGGGTGCCAAGGCAGGTGCATAGTGAGTTTAAGGTCAGCCTTAGTTACATACAGAAACCCTTATCACAGGAACACAACACAAAGAAAACCCTGGTATCTTGAGGCCAATCATGGAACCTCACAAAACATGAGATCAGTACATTTGGTGGGTTTGTATGGAAAACACAGATACCTGTGTCAACAGGGCTTTGGCAATAGCTGGGTGGACATGCACCCGAGGGAGGACAAAGCCTAGTTTCATCAATCTCAAGGGGCCACAGACGCCAAGGACAGTTTGTTCCAGCCAGTAAGGGACCTGGAAACTTCAAGGGTGAGAGGGACACCGGCAGTGACACTGCCTTGTCTGTTCTTAATGGCTGGAGGTCAGAGCAAGGATCCCAAGAGCATTGCTGAGGTCACAAGCCTCTAATAAGACCCAGAGTCCCCAGGGAAAACGACTTTTCCCCAGACCCCCAGAGCCTGGCATGACTAGCAAACATCAGTGTTCAATAACACCTGTCAGGAGGGCACTGGGTAGCAAGATGGTACTACAGTACTGACTCCACAGACAGCGGGGACCCCCAGATAGCAGGGACCCACAGTGACCCCCCAGATAGCAGGGACCCACAGCAACCCCCAGATAGCAGGGGCCCCCAGAGACCCCCCAGATAGCAGGGACCCACAGTGACCCCCCAGATAGCAGGGACCCACAGCGACCCCCCAGACAGCAGGGACCCACAGCGACCTCCCAGACAGCAGGGACCCACAGCGACCCCCAGACAGCAGGGACCCACAGCGACCCCCAGACAACAGGGACCCACAGTGACCTCCCAGACAGCAGGGACCCACAGCGACCTCCCAGACAGCAGGGACCCACAGCGACCTCCCAGACAGCAGGGACCCACAGCGACCTCCCAGACAGCAGGGACCCACAGCGACCCCCCAGATAGCAGGGACCTGCTCTTCAGAAGTCTTTTATTAAAACTGGGTGACATCAGTAAGGAGACAGTACAAAAAAAATTTTGGTCCATGAAAAAAAAACAGAACAAAACACAATTGAGTTAATAAAAACAGTTATCAACAGGACACTGCGGGAGTGCTGAGTTTCCTCATCATGCTTCCAGCCAGAAGCCAGGCTGGGGCTCAGCTGCCCCAAGGTTGTCCAGTGTCACTGTGGGGAGGACCTTCCAAGGGGAGAGGTGATATAGGACATGAGGAGGACAGGAAGAATACTGCTGTCCCCAGTACAGAACAGGCAGGGAAGGGTGCAGAAACACTGCTCGCAGGAGCCTGAGGTCGGGGTGGGGAAGCAGGGGCTTTGTCAGTTCTGTGGGTTCAGAGCCCATGCTCAACAGAATCCCCCTGTGCCCAGCTATCTCCCACCCTGCAGTGTTGTCTGCGAGCCTGGGACATGCTAACTCCGGGTGACAAACCTGGAAGAATCTGAGGCTTCCCTGGAAGATGCAAAACCATCTGTCCCAAGGGGCCGAGCTCACACATCCTGCTGCTACCTGAGGGGTCTGAAGCATTGAGGGCGGGGGTGGGGAGTCACAAACCCATTTCAGACCTATTCTCCAGCCCTAGGCGCTTTTACTCCTCAGTGCCCTAGAAGCCACCAGCGGGTTTCAACTGGGCAGACATGGGACAGGAAGACAGGGTGGCCTAGGGCTTTACCCGTTTGAGTTCAGGCCTGTTTCTCCATTTCCAGGAGGGGGCAGGATGGAGTGAATGAACAAGCCACTCCTCTAACAGCAGGAGGGAACAGTCTCTGCTGGGAATGACAAGGAAAGGCAAGATCCCCCAACCCAAACACTGTGGGTTAGGGCAGGTGTGGGGAAATCCTATACCGGGGCTACGGGAGTGTGTTGGGGAGCAACAGTTGAAACCACACTCCAATACTGACATGGACCCCACTTAGGGGTCAGACAGCACTGAGATAGCAGGTTAAGTCCAGAGGGCAGGGACCAACCTGGGCTCAGTGAAGCCCAGAACCCGGGCTCCTTTAGTGCTAGAGGGCAAGAAGTAAAGGAGGATGAATCTGCTCCAACCTGTGGAGGGAAGGGAAGAGGTCGGGTTACCAGGAGGGCCAAGGTCAGCTAGCTTACAGACTGCCCTAGGCCTGAGGCTCAGAGGGGAACAGCTCCCAAGGCCTGGGTCTCCTGGCAAGGCAGGATCACTGTAGCTGGTCTCCCTGAAGACCACCTGACCTAAGGAGGCCCCACCACTTCAGAGCACTCATTACCACTAAGGTTCTCTAACACTATCTAGAGGTCCTATGTAGGATAGGGAGGTAGAGGCACATGGGAGCTTGGTGGGGAGGAGCTGAGGTGGGAGGCTGGGGTGTAGGAAGGGATAACAGGTGACAGTGAGACAGAAATGTGACACCCTCTTCATTGTGACACTGTCCTGGAGCCAACAGCATCTCTTGGAATGCCTCAAGCAAGACCAAGACAGGTACACTGACTGAGGCAGGAGGCACAGGGCCCAAAGAATCGGTGCAGACCCGCTAGGGCCAGAGAGGCCCTATGTGTTCCGGATTCCCAGGGCCTGCTCTAACTCTTGCCGCCTCTGCTGCACCTGCAGAGAAAACAGTAATGCCAGCTTGAGACACCAAAGGCTAGCAGCCAACACCACTACTCCAGCTTTACGTCACTTCCCTCGTGTGCCCCAGGCACAGCACCAACCTTGGAGTAGAAGTATCGGCACACAGCCTCCTGAGCCCAGGGCTGGAAGTAGAACTCAGCTCGGCGTTCCTCTTCTGGGTTCCCCACCACATCAGTCATTGTCTGAGAAGAAGAGGGAGGGTTCTGGCTTTCACGTTTGCTCTCAGCGAACTGTACCCCTGGCCCACCGCCAACCCCTGCCAAGGACGCTGAAATTCTAATTCCCCGGTACCTGTGATTGTGACCTGCTACGGAAATAGGGTCTTTGCAGATCAAGTTAAGATGAGTTCAGAGGGACTGACCCTAATCCAGTACAAGGGGTGTCCTTATGAAGGAGGGAAATGTGGGCAGAGACAGACACACAGACACAACGTGAAGGCACAGAAAGACAGCAAGCCTAAGCTGAAGGACACCCAGGATCACCAGAAGCTAGCAGAGAGCAGAGGACCAACCCTGCTGCTGCTTTCATTCTGGACTTCCAGTCTCCACACTACACTACCCAGTGTGGGTCACGTTCCTTCAAAAGCCCCAGCAGACAAAAAAGGAAAAGAAGATGCCCCGTCACCCCAAGCACCCATTAAGTCACTGCCGTGACCATTCTGCTGTGCAGGGCACAGTGGTTGCAATGAACCAAGCACCCGCAGCATGCTGCCCAGGCACATTTTCCTGCCTGGCTTATGTTCTTCTCCCTGGGAAGTATCTTCAACTGCACTTCCCGATATCCTCAGGCCCTCGCTTCATCTACGTCCCCTTTACTCTGAACGAATTTACCGCTGCCAGTGAGTCTGGCTATGGTCTACTGCTTTTTAGTCACACTCTGCGGGAGAGCAGAGCCCAGACCTTCGGTCATAGCTCACCCGGGGTCCCGAGACAACACTGAGGAAGCACTGACTGACTGTGCTTGGTGGTCCTGCCTCTATTTCCCTTATCAACTCTAAAACGGATCCTGGGATGTACTTAAAAAAAAAAAAAAGTGGTGCCTCAATTCTTCAACCGGCTTCCTGCACAGAGGTACAATGATCTCCCTCTGGGCCTCAGGCTCTTTCCTTACCTTGAGGTCCCGGCACTGGGACTGAAGCCAATCGTTGATGAAACCCTGAGGGTCTCGGGCAAAGCTCAGCATGAACTCTCGCTGGGTCTTCAGCTGGTTGATAGTTTCTATTGTCTCATGGATCTGAAAGGAAGAAGAATGCCCCATTTTCAAGCCAGGGAAACTCTAAGCTAAAGGCAGACCCAGGCTGCCATTGCCATAGGTGCCCTAACCCCACTGCTGAGCTCGGTGCCCAGAGTCCACCAGTGTACGAGCTCCAATAGCCCTCTGGCTCCCTTCAGAAAGCAACCTGCCTCCTTCTATTCAGGTAAGGAAAGCTGTGCTTTCGGCGTCAACAGGCACCACTGCAGACGGGGACATCTGATCACCTGCCACGCTCCAACAAAGCACGTGCTCTCAGCGTCTCAAGCCTTGGTTTCTGTGGACACTCCAGGCTCATTCTCCCTCTGGAGTTTTGCAAACCTTGTTCTCTCTGGACTGTCCTCTGCCTTCCATCCCCCAAACATCACTGTGCCTCTCCATCCATCACCTTCCATGTCACCCTTCAGAGTTTAGTTGAGTATCTGCTCTCCAGGAAAGCCCATACAATACCTCTGATGGCTTTGCCTAGTGACCAGGCCCATACCCTAACCGAATCAATGGAGGCAGCAGGAAGAGCTTTCACTGCTGCCGTACGATGCTACAGGCCCAAGTCTTTACAAACATGGCCTCATTCATGCACAGAGCCATCATGGCTTGTGTCTACAACCCCAGCACTGTTGAACAAGATGCAGGAGCATCATGAGTTTGAGGCCAGCCTTGTCTATAAGGGAGAGATGGACTCAAAATGCTAAAAAGGAGAATAAGATATAATATATAATAGCCAGAATCTAAATGCATGTATGTGAGCCGCCTGGCTTATCACAAACGTCACTGACGGCCTGACACATACCAGCACTGGGTGTCAATATATTCTTACTTAAAAGCAAAAGGCAGCTGGGAGCTATGATGAGGGGGTGCAACAGAACCCCTACCTTGTTGTCTAGAGTAGCGATCTCCTGCTGGCTGGCAGTGGACAGCAGGAAAGAGTTCATCTGGGTCTTCAAAGTGTCATCCACTTCCACGTCAATGTCATAGCACGCTGTCTTTTTCTGGTCATTTGGGTCAACACTGGGGAGGAAAGCAACAGAGTTCAGTAAATGACTTTTTCTGAGACCTACTTGCCAAGGGGAAAAGGAAGTGACTACAAAAGGTCAAAGGGCACAGCAGAGATGCTCTACATCTTCCTTCCGAGAGCTGCATCGCCAGATGTCTACTTCAAATAGGTATGACTTACGATGTAGCCTGTCTATGAATAACAACTTGTGACTCACTAAATTTGGTTTTCATTGTGTGCGTGTGTGTGCATGTGTGCGTACATGCACACATGTGTGCGTACACTTTAGAGGTGAAAGGACCATTTGCAGGACCAGTTCTCTGGGTACATATCACATGGGTCCCAGGGTTGATGGCGGGTTGTCAGGACAGGTGGCTAGTGCCTATAACCTGTTGAACCATCTTGCTGGTTTGAGCTTAGTTTCATGAAAGTCATAAAGTTCAAATAGCGCCAAAGGCATTTTGTGAAAAGTTTTAAGAGCCAGAGTCCAAGCTGGCAATGGTGACGCAAACCTTTAATCCCAGCACGCAGGAGGCAGAAGCAGGCAGGTATCTATGAGTCTGAGGGCGCCTGGTCTACAGAATGAGTTCCAGGACAGCCAGGGCTACACAGAAACCCTGTTGAAAAAGAAAGAAAAAGAACCGGAGTCCAGTTTCTGTGGACTCGATGTACAGCTATAGAGTGACTACAGGGTGAGGGTTAGGGACTAAGGAAACACAGGTCTGTACGGTGTAACTTGGAACAAAGAAGACAAAAAGCTGATATCTGACAGGCGCACGCTCGTTATCTTCCAAATTAGGAGAAAACAAAGCAAGAATTGGGAGTCTGACTAGAAGCCCCATCTTTCTTAAAAAGATTGTTGCTGGGCTGGAGAGATGGCTCAGCGGTTAGAGCACTGACTGCTCTTCCAGAAGTCCTGAGTTCAATTCCCAGCAACTATATGGTGACTCACAACCATCTGTAATGAGATCTGATGCCCTCTTCTGGTGTGTCTGAAAGACAGCTACAGTGTATTCATATACATTAAATAAAAAAACAAACAAATAAATAAATCTTAAAAAAAAAAAAAAAAAAAAAAAAAAAAGATGGCTGCTGACTCCCACCACAGTGACGAGCCGGGAACCAAGTCTCGGAGGGAAGTGGAGTCCTACCACAACAGGGCTGGCTGACGTCCAGCCCTGACTTTCTAGCATTAGCCAGATACCAGCAACCTTCAGGGCATAAACTCTGCCAAGGTGAGCAGATAACAGGCAAGCAGAGGTTGGTATCACTATCGGTTCTAATACAGTAATGAGCTTATGTAATCTAAACAGAAAAAGAACAGGCACGTCTAAGGAGACCTTTGGCAGTCGGAGGGCGAGCTCTGCACACACTCACCTGATGACGTGGTTGATGATGATGGGCTCTGGCGGCATGAGCAGGGCGTGCAGCCGCTGAGGGATCTCTGAGAACTTCATCCGCTGAGATTCAAAGATCTGAGAGGAGGCGGGGAAGGGAGAGAGGCTATAGATCGGCACTTCAGTCCAAGTGGACTCTCAGGACAGCGTGCCCTTTACATACCTGCTGGAGGTACTTGTCACAGATAACAAACTCCCGCTCGTGGGGGTCCTGGAGCTTGTGTGTTTTAATATATTGCCACAGTGCTTGGATGATCACGGGACGTGTCTGGGTATGGATACCCAAGAGGCGAGCCAGGCGAGGGTCTAACTTAAACTGGGGGGGCTGCAGAGAACCAAGAGTGTAGATGAAGCTAACGAGCTGGTTCCGTGTCAATCTAAGGGACATCAGTAAATCTGGACGGCAAAGCTACAGCTGTTGCTACGGTGGGAAGCATCCCGCAGTCAATTTAAACCCTTCTGAGCCACACACTCATGCAATATGGCCACCTTCAAAGAATACCTGGTAATCCAGCATCAGCAGGACAGTACAGCGCACATTCACATCTCCTGGTCGCTTCACCTGGAAGCCATCGGTCTCCTGGGTAGTGGCGGTCCTGTGCCACTACAGAGAGGAACGTGTCAGGGGTACTCTTCCAGAGGAAGAGCTGGGGTGGGAGGGAAGAGCATCTGTAATAACTGAACATTCAACTTTGATTACTGAGGCTACTGGGGAAGAGCAATAGCTCAAGGCATCTCTAAAAAAACACACATGGCTTTGGAATTATTGTCTACATAAGCAGAACCTCCCAATCCTGTTTGAGATGACTGCGTTTAAAATGGCCTGAATTTCCAGTGATATATTTACCAACAAAATGAATATTACGCATGGAACAGAAACCTAAGGTAGCTTCAATTTACTAGGACTAGCTAACCATGAGTATAGCATGTTACATACAATATGTAACAGAGCTAGAATTTGGGCTGACTCTAGTCCACAGACTTAGCTACTCTACTGCTATCAAATCAGGTACTTTACAGACTTCTACTGACTGACTTACTTCCCATGTCTCTTAGTGGTTGGCGTTAAGGGGCTGCAGCTACAGTGGTAAAGAAAGGGCGGGTTAAGCTCACATGTGAACTGACCTCTCTTGCTTTATGCCCCCAGACACTGTTGCTAATAGCTAACACAGTCTTAGAAACACTGCACAACCAGGTGTTGTTAAGTATTTCTGGTTATCTAAAATATAAATCTATTTGGATCAGAGACAAAAAGGAAGATACAGATCAATAACCCAGACAAACACTAGTACTCTGTTGGTCTACCCATTAACTACAGCCCACCAATACTTATAAGCAAGATGCAGAGACAGCTGAAAATGTAAGAGGACTCCACCAGAATTTTCTTTGGGGGCAGCAGTCAGGACAGCAACAGGTGGGTCAAATCAGATAGCGAGAGCTCCTTGGTCTCAACTCAGTAGAGCTAGCGCCGCCTAGAGGTCAAGGCACAAACTGCAAAGGTGGAACCCCACACCTGGGCTAATCTGTTCAAGCTTGGCTCCCAAGACCATCCATCATCCCCTAGAGAAGTTAAGGCCTGGAAGGCAGAATTACTCACTTCTACCAGATGGTTGTCTGGCCCATAGAGATCTTTGTCCAGTTCGATCACCAAAGACTTAAAAAAGGAAGAGAACTTTCTCTTTTGCTTGGTGGCATCATATTTGGACAAGGCTGACTAGAAAAGAGATGGGGGGGGGGGGGCGGGGTGTTATACAAGGCCAGAAAGAAGTCTCCAGGACACAGTTCCTTAAGAAGCAATTTCTAACTCCAATGGGGGAAACCCTTGAAATGTCTTCTGGCCAGGGGGCCACTGAGTCAGTCCTGGTCACAGGAGGACAGGAAGAAGAACAGGATCTCTGACTTCCCACTGGGAAAGGAGGCAAGTTAAGCCAAACCGTTAGCATAACAAAACACATCTGAACAGAGAAAAGCCCTACAGCAGAGGGCAGATGAATCACAGGCAGAGGCAGTGGAACAAAACCTGCCTTTATGTGGACAGAGCACATGACCAGTAAACAGGCTGGACCTACCCAGAGGAGGCTCTGGTTCTCCAGCAAAAGTGCACTCCAATGAGCTCATTTGCACACAGTTAAAAATAGTGTCAGAGTGCAAAGCACTGAGAGAACACTGAGCCTCCCCAATGAACTGCTGGGTGGAAAGTTTGGGGGTGCTCATTAGTCTGATGTTCCCCTTGGAACAACAAAGAGCCAAGCCTTGGGGGGCGGGGGGCTATCATACTTAAACTGTGGTGCCTACAATGGATGCTGGGAAGACGGAAATAACCTCAGGGACCTAAGGGAGGAGACATGGCCTCAAATGCTAAGCATAGATGGGTGGTAGGGATGAGTGGCTACTGAAAGCAACTGCTGATGCTGTTCAACCCAAAGGGCAGCATCGCCAGAGCAAAGCAACCAACAAACCAGACCCCAGGACAACAAAAGTTTCCACTTATCCCAGAGAAGCTGTGGGAGAAGGCACAAAGGACCATTGTCTTTGCATGCAGGGACAGGCACCCCCAACCCCCTTCCGGAAGCTCCCAACACAAGTGGTGAACACCAGTCAGGTTTCCTGCTGACCACACAGCACTGCTCCTTCCCAACAACTCCCACCCTGAGCCCCAAACCACAGTGGACCTTGAACTCACATCCTCCAGGAGCCGTCCTTCTACCCGAAGCTCCCAGGAAGCCACGGTCCCTTCCCCGTCCTCGGCGTCTGACTTAGCCGGATTGAATGTGTTAGAAATGAAAATTCGCAGCTTCCGTTTTTGCTGAGGGAGGCAGAAGCAGGGTTGATGGTGGAGTCCTAACAGGCTGCCTTACTATAGGTGGATAAAGACTCCACTTACAAGTGTACAGGACCTGACCTGAGCTGGAGCAAATGCACCCGGGGAACCGGGGAGACCAAGTCATGAAAAGTGGCAGGTTCCCAAGGTAGCGAGTGGTTACAGCAGAAACGGGGCCAGGGTGTATTTCTGGTGAAGAGCCGAGGAGAGCTCCCCCGCCCCTTTCCCTGCCTGTGCTCCTAATGTAATTTCTGGTTTGTAGGCGGAAAGGAAAGATGCAATTTAAATGCCAAGGGGAGCTGAGCTGTGCCTTTGGTTTTTTCATCCTACGCCTGGTGAAGGCTCCTGGGCCTCTCCCGTGACCCTCTCTGTCTGGGGCTTTCCTGTTACCTTGATGGGACGCTTCAAGGCCTCCTGGATATCTAGACGTTTCCTCATAATAGTCTGGTCCAGTTTCCTTTCAAAAGCCAGGAGATCCATGTAGGCCTGTGATTCTGGTACCAATTCCCGAATCTTAGGAACAGAAAGATAGGATTGGGGCCTAGAGTTGACCACCTCTGTTCTCAGTTAGGGTTAGGGTTAGGGTTAGGTCAAGAAGACCCCTATATCTGCACTCACCCTTTGAGGTAGGATTTTGTCAGCCATCTTCTTTTTCTTTGCACTGTTCAGAATAAATACTGTTATCAGGTTGGGACAGGATCTAGTTAGAACATGAGCAAAGCTGTGAGCACCTTTGTTTACGGGTATCGCTAAGACCTACGAAACAACTCTCCATTCAAAGACACTCCTTCTCCCAGTTCCAACAAAACTCCACTTCATCATGAGGCTGGAGAGCCTTCCTAAGGGTGAGTCCCTGCAGCACCGCTGACTTCCTGGTTCGGTACTCCCAGCACCAGCTTCCTCACAGGCCTCCCCCCATCCCCTTCTTTCCTTCACCCCAGGGATCATCTTACTTGTGATTTCGATTTTGGACTGCCTGCTGCTGGACCTGCTGGATCTGTTGAGGTGCAGGTCTCTTGCGGGACTGGTCCATCCCTGACTGGGCCAGGCCAGGTCGGACTGAGGGGTTCCCCCCATAGCCAGGAGGTCCCATGGAAGGTCCCTGAGGTGTCATTCGGCTACCTGGAAGCATCCCTGGTCTCTACAGAAGGGAGAGGACCCAGAGATGTCATACTTTTCCTTGCTAGCCCCACCAAAAGGAAAAAGGGTGGAAGCCTCGATTTTAGGAATGGGATAGGGCTGGGGATAGGGTGGAGGACAAGAAAACCCCTTTGCTCCTTTGAAATATGGTAACTACTGGACCTTCTTCAGACCTACTAGTGATTTAATAAAATGCTGGATCTGCCTCATCACACATCTCTAGTCCTACTTTTTTTTTTTTTAAACTAGCTGTCTCCTCTAAAGCTGACCTCAATTTGCAGCAATAGCCTGGGTATTCCTGGAGACACTGGGGCTGCCCATTCCCCTCAGCATTCCATGCCCATCCCAGGGCCCACTTCACCCACCCTGGTTCCACACTCGCTCCTCACACGGAAACAATGCCGCTGGGAGCAGGTAAGGATGCTAACCTCCTCCCCCCACCCTTCCTAGGTTCTGCTTCCCCCACCTCCACCAAGGCCCGAGCCCCTCCCTAGGGAGTCCCTCCCACTTCTCCCTCACCCCTGTCAGTCCTCCGCCCTCGCTCGGCCCCGCCCCCGGCCCGCGCGCCCCTCCTCCTGTCCCACTCACCGGATAGGCCGCCCCGGGCATCGGAGAGCGGTACAGCCCTTGACCCGGCGCCGGGCCCATTCGCACGGGAGGCCCGGGAGTTCCGCCCGGGCCCAGAGCAGCCGCCACGCCCGCTCCTCCTGAGGCTCCCGCGCCGCCGCTCGGAGCCACAGACTGGAAACCCGCCCGGGCCGCCATCTTCCCGGAGCCGCCGCAGCAGCTGCACAAAGAACCGGAACCGGAACTCCCCCCGCCCCCCACGCGCCCCCCGAGCGCCTGGGCTGTTTGTGAGCCCGGCCCGCCGGCGGGCACGGGCGGCTCGGGGCAGCGAGACTAAGGGCTAGAGGGGGCGAGTAGCGGGAAAGGCGTGCTGACCACTCCCTCCCGCCTTCACAGGCCAGGAGGGAGCACCATAGAGAGGCGGTGTGCGGATAAAGAGGTGCCGAGAGCGAGCGCCTCCAGGCGGTTGGAGGACGACAAAGCCTTGCAAAGAGCTCGCCCAGCCCACCCCGCTGGCGGCTGGAGTGATGCTTTACTTGGCCCAGTGCATTTACCTCTCCAGAGCATTCTGGTTGCTTTGCTTTTTGTTTTCCTACTGCTCAGACTCCGGGTACTAGAGAGGGAAACGTGCTGTTTGTTCGTTTTACAAACGGAAAAAACTGAACTCAAAAGTGGTAAATGTCACGGCAAAGGCAAACCAGCAAGTTAAGAGAAAAGCCATTCTGGATTCGGGTCTTCTGACAGGTAGCCAGGGCCTCATTTCACAGATAATAATAGTTCAGTAGCTTCCCGGCGCGGGAACGTAACCCTTCACCTCAGACCTTTAAGTTCAGGTTTTAATGAATATTTTTACCTTGAATCTTCTCCAAAGACTCCTGGATATTTGTGGCCTTAGCTTACTTTGCGGGTCCACTGCCCAGTGAAGAGGACGATTCCTAAACCTGTCCTTTTCCAGGAGGATCAGTGTTTACCTGATCAAGTATGTAGGGTCTCAACGTAGCCCAGTCTAGTGTTGAACTCACTGGGTAATGGAAGATAGCTGCCCCATCTACGTGCTGGAATTACAGGTATAACCACCACACCATGCTGACACTCAAGTTTTCTTACTCTAGCTGTGTGGCCCTCAAGGCAAGCACCATTCTAAAGGTAACACCCATAGAGTCTGCAACTAAAAACAACACTGAGCAGGGTGCTGGCAGCTCATGCCTTTAATCCCAGCATTTGGGAGGCAGGGGGATCTCTGTGAGTTCGAAGCCAGCCTGGTTTACAGAGCTGTTCCAGGACAGCCAGCGTTACAGAGAAACCCTGTCTCAAAATAAAGGAACAGAAAGCCAACACGGAAGAGATGGTTGAAACCCAGTTTATTAGGCCAGAGGCATGCGGCACCCAGAGCCCCTCCTGCTGCACCCCAGCCGGTGCACATTTCTCAGCTTTGCCCTGCTTCCTTCTGGGGAGTTCTGATCTCTAAACAACTCTTGGCAACTGAGAGGTCTCAAAGAGTCTGTAACCTCACTCTCTGGCTCCAGGCCGACGCACACAGGTGATCTTCCCATTAAGTCCTGTTTTGGGATTAGAGACCAAGAGACAGTGGGGACAGAGAAGGCCTGGAAAGGTATTGGAGCTCTGGTCTGACGAGGGTGTCTGGTGGGGTTGGGGAGGCCCTCTACCTCAACTTGTGGCCCCTTACCATAGGGACACACAACAGCAGGTCCTTCAGCTCCGCTCTAGGCCTAGCTTTTGCCTCACATGACCAAGCCCTGGCTCACCAGGAAATGCAAGCGGTGGACCTAGGCATCCAATGAGGACAGGGCACTGGGCACCCCGAGGAAGGAAAGGTCACCATGGCCCAGCTGCAAGAGTTAGTCACTAATCCCCGGTTCCCCTTGTCTGTAACTCTCCTAGCTTATTCTCCTGCACAGTGTAATGCCCTTCATTCCTGGGTAGGAGCTACCGCAATTCCTTCCACCAGGGAGGCCAGTCAGCCAGACAAAGGGCACTGGGATAGGCGGATCAAGGATCTGTTAAGGCCGTGGGGAGGGCAGAGGGTGCCCCGATCGTGGGGGCAAAGGGCGAGGCCAGAAAGAGGCAGAGCTCGTAATTCACAGCTTCCTTTATGTCGCCACCAAGACAGTGCGAAGGTTACAATGCGCGTGTCATCTCCTTGTGCTTCTCAAAGGGATGTGTGTACACAGTACAGACACCAGGGGAGAGTCCAACTCTTTATACAGGCAAAGGCATTCAGAGACAGGAGAATGGGGGGACAGACAGAAGGGAGAACTTGGGGTGGGGGGATGATTCTCGGAGACATGAGGGAATGGGGCGGAGACAAACAGGGCCGGAGGGGAGTATATACAAGGTTATAGTAATATAGAGTCTGTATAGAAATAGAAAATGCAGATGAGGTTGCCGAGAGAAGCAAATGAAGTCGGGGAGGAGGACTTGGGATTGTTCCATAAGAAAATTTATGGATGTGGCCCTTCTGCTTCCGCAAAGGCCTCTGAGAGAGAAGCCGGTAAGGTCAGGCGGCCACCGCTCTCCCTGAGCCGGGAGTTAACCAGCCAGGTCCTCTAGGGGATGTCACAGAGGGCTGCCTCTTGGGATTTCTCTCCAGAAGCTTTGGGGTGGAGGTGACTTACAGATATTGGGATGTGGCCTACAGCACCAGGGCCACACGGAGTCCCCCCCGCCTCTACTTCTTCAGGTGATCCTCTGTCGCCTAAAGATTCCGTAGGCTTGAGGGAGCAGAACTGGGCATGGAGTCCTTACCTGGAGACTCGCTCCTGGGGAAGTCCCCCGGCTGAGAGCGTCTCTTAAGGCTAGGGAAGCCCCCTCACCAGCCCTCTCCCTTAAGGTACATTCTCTGGTTTGGGGCCAAATTTCAGACCCTGGAGATCCCCTCCACCCCTCACTGGGGGGGGGGGAGCTTTGGTGACTGGTGGCAGCAGACTGTAGGTGGACACTCAGATGACAGACAGCCAGACAGACAGAATTCAGGCTTGGAGCTAGGGGAGGCAGCGTGGAGCAGAGGGGCAGCCTGAGGTCCCGGCCGATCTCTCTCTCTCTCTCTTTATATTAGTTTGATTTCGTTAAAATAAAAAGATGGGATAGAGGCTGGGAGAGGACTCTAAGGTCAAGACCCCTTTCTCACCAGACAAGAGGGAACCACTGCCCAGGGATGCAGTTAAGTCCCCAGGGTAGCTGAGATCAGTTGGGGGTCTCTTGCTCCCCCAGCCCTCCCCACCTAGGCCTTTGGTACAGCGGCCTGCAGGGCTTAGCAGGTAAAGTCCTCAAACGTGCCTCGAGCGGGGTGGTGAGGTAGGATGTTGGCAGCGTACGTCATCCCGGCAGGATGTCCTCGGAGGCTCTCGCAGGGATTCTAACAGAGGAACATAAGAAGGGAACAGGTTACAGAAAGGGATGCAGGTAAAAAGGTGGCGTGGAGATGGGGTTGGTGTGAGGCTGTGGGGGAAGGGAAGGGCGCGCTGGAGGTCGCCTCCCCGCCTTGCTCCCTCACGTGTCTTTTGACGTCATCCAGGCTGAGCGCCACGCCCTTATCTGCGCTGCTCCTCTTAGCCTCCTTCTGGCATTTCCCACGTCTACACAGCCGGTGCTTAATGACCTGGGAGAGGTTGGGGCTCGGTGGGTGGACTGGAATCCCCAATGCCGTGACCCCGCCCAGCCCTGCCCCCTTACCTCCTTACCTCGTAGGCATAGTCAAAGAGTTCCAGCACTGTGAGGATGCTGGCCCCGATGAACAACCCCATCTGGCCCCCGATGTCACCTGCAGGGTCAGGTCGGAGAGGTTAGTGGGCTCTGAACCAAGGGGCTACTGGGGCTCAACAGGACTGGGGCAAGCCAGCCATGCTTGCAGAGATTGGTGCCCTGATACAGAAGGATCTGGCAGGATTTTTATTGTATTCTTTTCTGTATTTTTGCTTCCTCAAAATGAGTGTTCCTTATTCAAGAAAAATAAATTCTGGACCACTTTCAAGAACGTATGGAACAGTTTCTGCCTTTGTCTCTCAACACCTTCTCTGATACCTTTGACTTTTCCTCTTTGTCCTAAGAGAAGATCGGATCCCTTTCCTCCACTTCATGTGGCACAAGAGGGCTCAGAGAAAGGCCCCTGGGGATGGGACAGACTGAGAGACCATAGTTTTGGGTGGGAGGGAGCCATATCATATCCTAGGCATAGGAGAAGGCTGGCCATTCACAAGCTCACCCAAGAGCCCTGCGATCTCATAGGCCTTCTTCTGCTCGATGGTCTCATAGTTGAGGACTTCAAAGAAAATGTCCAGCACCAGAATGTTCTCCCTGCACCGGGTGGGGGAGAGGAAAAAAAAAAAAAAGCTAAGTTCAAGTCGTATCTCTGCCTCTTACCAGACAGGTGGCCTTAGTTGCAAGCCTGTCTGAGGCTGTTTTCATGTTCCTGAGATACTGATGAAGAGTCCTGCCTGCCTTCTAAGGGTGCTGTGAGGATTAAATTAAATGGCATGTCTGAAAAGACACTCCGAGTGCTGACTAGTGGAGTCTATGCCAGTTTCAGCAGTGAGGGAGGTTGGAGGATGAAGGGGGAGGGAGAGGAGAGAGAGGAGAGTGACTGAGTTACTTATTCCAGCTCCCCACACACAACCCACACTCTTCGGGTGCCTCTTGGATCTTCTGTGACTTATCTCAACTTCCTTGTGCCCCGAGACTCTCGTTAAACGTCCCCCCCATACCCTCTGCAGTCTTGTACAAAGGTTCCGTCCTGCGCAGCAGACTCCTTACCCTATGTACTGTTCAGATTTGTTGAACTTCTTAGCCAGGTACTTGGCTGAGGCTTTGCTGGGGATCTTGACCATGGACAGCTCCTTGCCGTAGCGGGTCAGGTTGCAGGGCATCTCACACACGCAGTATTCCTGGTCTTTCTCCACTAGGAAGTCTGTCCCCACGTGAAAGGCACAAGCTGAGTGGGGTCCCTTCTGCCAGTGCCTTCCCGATGTGGACACACTGACCCTGCCCAAAAGATCCCTAGGATCCTCTCTCATTTCTAACCTTTCTCACCCAGCCTGTATTTAATCTTATGAACCATTCCCTTGGTGTTCTAAAGGGCCGACCTTCTGAGGCTGAAAGAGGCCCTGCCAAGAGACTCATTGATTCACCACATGGACCTTTGAAGGCGCAGTGCTTGGCATTTAGAGACGGGTGTGGGTGGGAGCACAGCCATTGTCCGATCAAGTTCAACCTCGATCTCAGTGCCCTGTGCATGGGGCGGACAGCGTTTTCTTCCCTCCCCCTACCTGCCCCAGGTCAGATGCTCACCCAGGGCAGGATCGGCACACTCCTTGTACTGCTCCGGAGTGCAGTAAGGGGCATCCCCTACAAAGAAGGCGGGAGGACAGGTAGACATTAAAGGGATCTTGTGATGGCGTGGTGCTGTGTAAGGAGGAAGCTGGGAGACTGGGACAGCGGGATGAGCCATCCCTGGTGACTACTCTCACACTCCACCCTTTAAAGACCCTTCTCCCACTCCCCATAGACATAGGCAGGGACCGAGAGACAAGAGCCAGAAACATGAGACAGGAAGTGATCAGGGACCAGGGTTAGGAAGGCCAATAAAGACAGAGCACAGGTGAGGGTAGCCTGGGATAGCCCAGGGCTTGCCTGGACTCTTGGGGCCTGACCTGGCATGTGCACCATACGGCAGTTGCAGTTTTCCACCAGGTAACGTGTCTCACAGTCGATCCGGCAGGCAGTGATGCTGTAGGAGTCGAAGAAATCGGAGTCCATGGTAACAGCATTGCAGGTGCCCCAGGGGGAGGGCAGGTAGATGAGCTGCTGGGAGAGCCGGGGAGCTGGGAAAGTGTGGGGGCTTCTCCCCAACTCCCCTTAGTGGACTTCTCTGGCAAGATACAGAACTCAGGAGTCCTACCCCTGGACCTCTAAGGTCTTAGAGTTTATAGGTTGTTCCTCCCATTCTTGATCACCCACCACTGTGTGTGTGTGTTTGTCATGTGTGTCATGTGTATGTGTCAAGTGTGTGCCATGTCAGGTGTGTATGTGTGTGTGTGTCATGTGTGTCATGTGTATGTGTCAAGTGTGTGCCATGTGTACATGTCAGGTGTGTATGTGTGTGTGTCATGTGTGTCATGTGTATGTGTCAAGTATGTGCCATGTGTACATGTCAGGTGTGTATGTGTGTGTGTCATGTGTGTCATGTGTATGTGTCAAGTGTGTGTCATGTGTACATGTCAAGTGTATATGTGTGTGCATGTGTGTCATGTGTATGTGTCGGCACACTCCTTGTACTTCTTGTGTGCGTGTGTGTCATGTGTGTCATGTGTACATGTCAAGTGTGTGTGTGTGTGTGCATGTGTGTGTGCCCCATGCATAGTGCAGAAGTAGATGTTGGCTATGTTCCTCTATTTCTCTCCTACTTATTGTTTTTGAAAGAGAACCTCGTACGGAATCTGGGGCAGCTCACTGGCCAGCGATCCATCTGTGTCTGCACCCTCAGCCCAGAACTGGGGTTACAGCTGTGCACCACTCTGGTTTACATGTGTGTTGGGGGTCTCACTTGAGATCCTCACGCCTGTGTAATAAACACTTCACTCAGTCCCCAGAACTCCATCTTGACTCCCCAAGCACCCGCCGCAGCCCCTCACCCTCTGCTCCTGGCAGGACACAAAAGTCTGGAAGCCTGGGGCCACGCCAAAGCCCAGCTGGTCAATGAAAGGGGGTTCATCCTGACTGTGGATCTGCACTTTGATGCCTGCTTCGAAGGACGTCTCGTCTGCAAAGATGAAAGCGTGAGCGTTTGGGAAGATTTCTGAGTCCTTAATCATCTTCAGAGCCGGGGGCATCACACGCCCTGGTCACAAGCAACCTTCTGCCGGGACTTGGTAAGGAGGCGATGGGGTCTGAGCACACCTGCAACCTCCGGTGTTAGCAGCCCCACGGTGACCTCTGGGTCCTACACACTTCTCTTACCTAGTATATGCAATGTATCTTGCCGTTTCAGATTCCTTCCCCTGGACTGTCACTGTCTCAGCCCCTCCCCATCTCTCCTCATCCCCTTCTCTTTTCTCCTCATCTCTCTGCCCCCCAAGTCCCCTGGGACCAGACAGCCAGGCAGTCCAAGAAGAGAGGGAGTTATTTTTAGAGTGAGTGGCGGCCACTGATGGAAGAGGATGCCTGGTTACCTTGGAGAGCAGCTAAACCAGGAGGGAGGAGCCGGGGAACGGAATCAAAAGTGTGGAAGTCACACAGAGGCAAAGACAGAGGTGGTGAGATCTTGGGAGAAAGGCAATGAGTCTGAGTCGGGGCCACCCAGTGGAGCCCTACTTGAGTCTGGGGCCAGAGGGGCCCAGGGAGGGTGCTCCTAAGCAGGCTAACATACCGGTCTCTCCCCACACAGGCAAGTATTCGTCTTGCTGAATGTCCAGCATGATCTCCAGACCGTTGCCAGTCCCACCCTTCATGGTCTTTAGCCGTGGCCGCCCATCTTGGCCCGAGTTGAATGTGTAACACTTCCCGTACCTCGTGAAGACCTGGCGGAGGGCAGGGTAGAGACCATGAGAGTCCTGCCAGCCTGGTGAGCTTCTGGTCGGGTTTAACCAGTGAGAACCACGGGGATCGGACACAGGCCGAGTGGGGTACTGACCCCTCTCTTCCTCTCTCACACGGCAGTGGCTTAGCCCCTCTGTGATTGTCACCCTTGACAGAGGACTTTCTTTGTGTTCCTTCAGCCTAGGACTGATAAGAATTTCCCACTAAGGCTAGTTCCAGCCCCCTCACCCCCCTTACTGGCTTCCTTAATCCTGCACACGGCTTTGCAAATAGCCCCTTTGTTAAAGTCTTTTGAGCGGAACTATCAAGGGCCAACCTTTCTCTTGCTAGGACCTTAACGTGCACCGCTGTCACCATGATCCTACAACTGCTAAACCTCTGAGGCCTTGTGAGACAGATCTTCAGAGATCTTTGCTTTGGGATTCTGCCCCTGAGTTAAAAATCCTTCCAAGGCCTTCCTCCACACCTAAGCCCCTCAAAGCTAAGCCTTTCAGTCTCTTCCCTCTCCCAGCCCGCAAGCAGCCCCGGTCCTCACACCAAGAACCAATCAGACTTCAGCATATCACCTTCGCCCAGGAACCGGGACTGAATACCAAGCCATGGCCCATTCGGCTGCTCCTAGGGTTCAGAGGGTCTCAGAGGAAATACTTTTCTTGTTAGAAGATCCTGTAACTTCTGCCCTCGCTGAGGTCCAGTGGCCCAAACCACCAGGTTACAATCACTTCAGGGACTGGGATGACACCCACAGAGTCCTACATATACAGGGGTGAGGATGGAAGGCGTCTGAAATCTATGCGGGCCAGGGGGGCCTCAGGCTAGACGGGACTCCAAGCTGATCTGGGGAGATGGTGGGATGCAGCAGACCCCGAATCTGAAAGCCCCTTCGCCTCTGGGTGGGGGAACCAATGGGGAAAGGGGATATTTTCCAGTGATGGCTTCTTCCAGTCCTGGCCGCTTAGTGAGAGCTGGGAGCAAGGGCTTTGAGTTAGACGTTTCCCCAGCTTCACTGATAAACAGATGGCACACACACACACACACACACACACACACACATACACACACATCCAGAGACACACACACAGACACACACACACAGACACACACACACAGACACACACACATACACACACACAGACACACACACAGAGACACACACACAGACACACACACACAGACACACACATACACACACAGAAACACACCCACACAGACACACACACACACACACACACACACAAGGCTGATAGGGATGGACTCCCATAGCAAAGCTCACAGGAGACTAAATAAGATGCAACGAAGTCCCTGTTGTAAGCTTTGTTGGGGTGTTGGGGTGAGGGGGGCCTGCCCTCTCTACCTATGACCTCATTCTGCACTTCTAGAGAAACAGTGGCTCCTCCCCCACAACTATCACTCCAGGGATGAGAGTCAACAACCAGCCAGCCATAGGCAGCCCCCAGCAGGTCAAAGATGGGCTTCACAGCTAGAACAAAGTTCAGGGCCTTGGAGAGATCTGGAGAAGAGCTGGTGAGACTAGAGGACGCTCCGGGCATCACAACAGCGGCTAATCACTGGTGGGGGTGGATTTCAAGACACAACTAGGAAGAGCTGTGTTAGCTGCAGACTCGGATCCCAGGGCAGTTCTGGCCCGGGCTAGGTGGGGTTCAGCGGTCACCAGCCCCAGCCTCAGGAGCTGATGCGCAGAGAGAGCCGTGGCATATACTCTTGGGGTGTTGTGGTAAGCAGGGGTCCCACTCACCACTGAGAAGTTGTGGGGACCACAGGGACCCCCACAGTAGGAACAATAGAGCAGCATGTCCTCCAGCCGGTGGCAAGAGCGATTGTAGAAACGATGGAGATTAAAAGGCTCCCCGGAGAAAGCCTCTGGGCCAGGTGGGGCAAGGGGCACCCCAGGATCATCACTTTCTTCCAGCCCTAGCATGGGGGCCAGGTAGAGCAAGTCAGGGTAGCTGAGCTGGGACAGCCGCACGGCATTGGTGTTACAGAAGGTGACAGCTGGGAAGACCAGCTCTGTGGTGGCCACTTCATCTAGCAAAGTCACGTGCGGGTAGCTGAGGTAATAAGCAACACGGTCGCCTACCTGGCACAGGAAGGCGCCCAGTGCTATGACAAAAGCCACTGCCCATAGGGCCTGCCTCGGCCCTGGGCCACCTTCCACAAAGACATGGCTGGCACCGTGGAGGGTACAGCTGTTGGCGAAGGCCACCAAGTCCCTAGGTGAGTCACCCTCATCCAGGTCCGTTCCTGCCTCCTTTTCCTTCTCTTCCTCTTCTTCCGATTCTGAGCTGTCCTGCTGCTGCCGGTGGTGGTGGGGACCCCAGATATGTCCCACGGATCCTGGGGCTTCCTCTCCAGAGGAGAATGACACCGAGCAAAAGATCTGGATGGGCATCTTCTCGAGGCGACGGGAAGGAGGTGCCCGAGGGGACAGAGGTTGGACTTCAGGTATGGCCCTTCGGCTGGGCCTCGGCCGGCTGGCCCAGCTGTTTGTCCTTCCTCACCAGAGCCTCTGTGGCAGTGTGGCTGAGCTGGGGCAGGGCTGGAGGAGGACCAGACTGCTCTGCTAGAGAGGGCGTGGTCTGTGCGGATGATGAATAATTGATGGGAGCTGCTGAGAAAGGGGGGGCTGCCAGAGATGGGGAGAGCCGAAGACCTTTGTCTGACACTAGCTCCGGCAGGATGGCACCCTCTCCTCTCACTGCCGGGGTGACCTCAGTTGCTGCCCTCTACCAGGACATTCAGGCATACTGTCACCCTCCACGGTTCCCTGGCATGCCCCTCGGTTTCCCCACCCCACCTGGGCTCCCTTTATCCTCACTTGATCAAGCCCTTGTTCTGGGCTCTCCAAGCCTCAGGCCTTCTCTCTAATTCCTCTCCACCCAGAGTCACTCCCCCGTCCCCATCTCCCAGCCTACCCTCAGCCTCTGTTCACACTTAGCGTTTCTTGGATACTTAGTTACTTTCCCATCACCTACACAATTTACTTTGTTACCCCTTGGGCCTCCATTACCCCTTGTCATTCCCTTGGCCCACAACTAGTCTCTAACTGCCATTCTCCCCTAAGCTACAGTTCTATTTTAGGTCTCGGTCCCCTCCCCTCCTCCCGTTTTCTGTGGCTTGTGGGGCAGCCCAGGTTCCATTAGCAGATACTTCTCACTGACCACAGACTCTTTTCTGACCAGTTCCGAGCACCGGGCACCGGGGCAGGGACTCTGGAAGCAGAAAAGTTTGCTGACAAACCGCTCAGAACCACCCCTCCAGTTCCCCCCCACAAAGAAAAACAAAACAAAACAAAATGGGTTTAGAAGGGGAATGTGAGAGGCTCTTCTCCAGAAGGTGGAAGGAACTGTGACCGGTGGGGAGACAGAAGGTCCTGGGGCAGGTGAACAATGTTGGGAACCAACCTGAGAGCTCCCCCCAAACCCTAGCATTATGTACCCCTCAGTACTGTCGATGGACCAACCCCTACCCCTAGGCCCCTGTGTGTGCTCCGGTCACCCAAGGCTGAGGAACTTGAGCCAGCAGCCAAGTAAGTCTCTAGGGCTAAGAAGGTGACCTAGGACAGGGAAGGAAGGGAGAGAGGGTGGGAGGGAAGGAGAGAGGGATAGGGAGTGAGGGAGAGAGAGAGAGAGAGAGAGAGAGAGAGAGAGAGAGAGAGAGAGAGAGACTCAAAGCAGATTAACCCTTCGTCAGCAGGGCCAGGAGTAGGTCTAGGCTGAACAAGTCTACCAGTAACACCCGTTCCTTGCCCCCCAATTTTGGGAGAGAGCCTGGGATGTGTTGGGATGAGGGGCAGGGTGCTGGGTTCTAGAGGAGCTTTTGGCCTCGTTCAGATTTCCCCCTAGCTAGGTACCAGGAGCCCCAGAAGAGGAGACAGCCTTGAGGCCTGGGCCCCTCTCTAGCCCTCCCCTCAGACCCGTCTCAGTTCTTCCCCCTCTTAACAATGGTCTCTCAACTAGTCCTCTCCCAGGCTCCCCAAGTCCTGCCTTCAGTTTAGTTATGTGATCCTGCCCACCGCCCACACCCCTCTTAAAACTCCTCAGTGCTTCGTGGTAAAGCTCACACCCGAGATGCAGCCATAGGACAGAGCTCTGTGCACAGCACCCTTATTACTGACACTGCTCCCCAGCCCAGCATTCGGCCACCACGGCCCGCCCAGGCCCGCCAGGCTCACTCACTGCCCAGGACTCCAGCTCAGCTCTGACTCACTGTTTCCTCCTCATTTCTTTGATTCTGGGTTGTTATGTGCACGCGGTGCATGATGGAGTGGTGTCCAGAAGACAACCTTCAGAGATCGGTTTTCTTTTCCACATTGGGCTCTCGGAGCCAAACTCAAGCCTGGAGCTGGGTGTAGTGGCTTGGGTCCCTGCTTTTGCCCGCTGAGTCGACTTGCTGGCCCTGTGATCCTGATGTTGTCAGAGTCATCACCATTACCACCATCATCACCATCACCACCATCACCACCATCACCACCATCATCACCATCACCACCACCACCACCATGACCATCACCACCATCATCACTATCATCACCATCACCATCATCACCACCATCACCACCATCATCACCACCATCACCATCACCACCACCATCACCATCACCATCATCACCACCATCATCACCATCACCACCATCATCACCATCACCACCATCATCACCATCACTACCATCATCACCATCACCACCATCACCACCATCACCAGCATCACCACCATCATCACCATCACCACCATCATCACCACCACCATCACGGTCTCACTCTGTAGCCCAGGCTGGCCTGGCATTTATCAAGGTCACTCAGTCTAGCCTAGAGCTCACCGAGATCCAGCGGTCTCGGCCTCCCACGTGCTAAGATTAAGTCCCTTTGATCATTCTTTAAAACTTGGTTATTTTATTTTGGTCCGTGGGGGTTTTGTCCCAGGCCACCGGAAGCTGGGTGTGGTCCTGGGAATGGAAGGGCAGCTGAGTTCAGCGCCGAGTCTCCAGGCCCAGCGCTCCGCTCTACAGACCGGCTCTGGCAGCGGCTTCACCACGGCGCCCCGCTCCCCGGTTCTTTCCCCGTACCCGATTCCTATCTTCTCCGAGGACTCCGCGGGGCACTGCCTCGGGGTCAGTCACTACTCGGGGCGTTTCGGGTGGGAAGTAATTCACCCACGTGGGAGGGAGCGGTCGGGACGGAGACTCCAGGACGAAGGTAAGACGGACCTGAAAGATGGCCGCAGCAAAGGGAGGCGCTTGCTGGCAAACCTGCACCGAGGCTTGACCCCCCCAGAATGCACATGGCCAGGGGACTGACTTCCA
>NC_137962.1:21067289-21167289 GCF_963924665.1 Micromys minutus
AGAGGTTGGGTGACCTATAAATCTCCATCTTACAAAAAGTAAAACTAAGTCAGTGAGTAGTGGGAACGATGAGTCAGGGTTTCCAGCCAAGGACGAATTTCTCCCCTGAGCCCGTCCTCGCCAGCCGTGTGTGGCCACTGAGCGCTTTCTTACTTTCTCTGAATCCCTTCTGAACTTCACCTCCTTCCACACCAGGGCAGGTTTAGTGATTTTCAACCAACTCATGGGCTCTTTACACAGCCCAAGAAAAGAGGAACCTCATCATTATCTGACAAGCAAGAACTGAACCACAGGGCTCAGGGGATGCATGAGGGTCTGAGTTCAGATCGCAGTGCCAGCAGCAATTGGATAATTGTCTAAAATCCCAGCACCGGGAGGTGGAGACAGGTGGATTTTCCGGAGCTCAGTGGCTAACTGGGTCCTGGCTAATTCATGAGCTCCAGGTTCAGTGAGAGTCCGTCTCAAAAAGAAAAGCGAGGGGCTCGGCAGGCAAGAGCCCTGGATACTCTTCAGAGGACCTGGGTTCGATTCCCAGCACCCACATGGCAGCTCACAGCTGTTTATACCTCCAATTTCTGGGGATTTTATATCCCCTCCCATGGTACACAGACATCCATGAAAAATACAAGTACATATAATAAAATAGAATAATTTATTCCAGCCCATTCTAGAGATGGGAGAGGACATCTACACGGGCACATGTGAGCAAGTGTGCTTACACACACACACACACAATGCTGAGCCACAACAAGCAATTCAAGTCTCTTAAAGAGTTGGAGTGACAATGCATACTTTCGAAGGCAGAGGCAGGCCTCTGTGAGGTCCAGGCCAGCCTGGTCTCCAGCATGAGTTCTAGGAGGGCCAGGGCACTAACGGGGCGCTCTCCAGAGCAGTCATCCAGGGAGGACTTGCCTAAGATGTAAGACGACATGAGTTTGGTTCTGCACCTGATGACTCTCAGGAGCTTCAAGGCCACCTGAGTATAGATGCTAATGGAAAATTGGCCATTTGGGGTTGAAGTTCTGAGGAGAGAGCTGACCTGAGACCCGGAGCTGGCACCGTGTAGATGGTATTCAAAGTCATGAGTAAAGGTGTGACTGCCCAAGAATAGAACACAAAGTTAAAAAAAAAAAAAAAAAAAAAAAGGAAAGGAAAAAGAGGCCTCACTTGGCATTATCCGCTGAAGCTAAATAGAATCCTACCTTATGACTTAACCACAGCTCCTACTCCCATACCCAAGAGGAATGAGTACGTGTGTCAACCAAAAAGCCAGGAAGAAGAATGTTCACAGCCTCTCTATTTATAACAGCCCCAAACTGGTGACAACCCAAATGTCTAGCAATAGTAGAACGTCTAAATAAGTTGCGTTCTATGAATATAATGAGATAGCACACGGCATTGAAAAAGAAACGACCATCGAGACATGACTCGCACGGATGATCACGGGCAAAAGTGGGTCACTCTTGAGACGCCGAGGGGCGGTAAGTACAACTCCAGGATGTTTAAGAGAAGTGAAACCCTTGCCACTAGAACAACAGCAGACTCCCATGGGGTGGTACTCACCCGAAGGAACCACCAGAAGTATCAGAAATATTTTGCATATACCAATGTAGTACATACCATTACGGTGTAAAGTATACCAGCACGAAATTCTTCAAGCTGTGCCTTTAGATTATATCCCTTTGACTTGAAGAAGAAAACCAGGGCTGGAGAGATGGCTCAGTGGTTAAGAGCACTGACTGCTCTTCCAGAGGTCCTGAGTTCAATTCCCAGCCACCACATGGGATCTGATGTCCTCTTCTGGTGTGTCTGAAGACAGCTACAGTGTACTTATATGTAATAAATAAATAAATCTTAAAAAAAAAAGAATAAAACCACAGGCTGGGCCCTGAGTGCAGAAAGCACACACTAGCCAAGCAGAGGAGACGAAACTGGTAAAGAAACAGAAATGGCTAGACATAAGACTGGACAGAAACAATCTGTTCCTGCTGTTTGTTGCAGCTCTAGGGATCAAAGCCAGAGCCTTCTGCACTGAGACAAGCTCTTTAGCACTAAGCTTTGCCCAGCCCCTTAGACATTGGTTGGTTCGTTTATCTTGTTGTATTCTTTTATGTTTCAGTTTTGTTTTGTTTTCTTTTTCTTTTTTAATATGGTTCAGTTTTTAAACTCAGCACCTTCTGGAGCTCAGACTAGTCTTGAATTTGCCAAGTAGTTGAGGATAACATTTATCTTTTGATCCTCTTGAGGATGTCTTTGAACTCCCGATCTTCCTGCTTCTATCTCCCAAGAGATGGGATTATGGGAATAAGCCAGTATTCCCACCTCTCCACTCCCAGCCTTTGAGACTTGTATCCCAGCTGGCTTTGAACTAATTATGTAGGTAAGGATGACTTTGAACTATGGATACCCCTGCCTCTGTCTCCAAAGGAACAAGAAACTATACCCTGCTGTGCAGGGCTGGAGATAAGACCCAGGGGTTCATGCAAATGCTAGGCAAACCTCAACCAACTCAGCTGGTCCCCAGCCATACCTCCCTGTGGTGGTTTGAATGAGAATGGTCCCCATAGGCTCATATATCTGAATACTTGGTCCCAGCTGATGGAACGTTTTGGGAAGGATTAGGAGGTGTGGACTTATTAGAGGAGGTGTGCCTCTTGTGGCAGACTTTAAAGTTTCAAAAGTCCATGCCGTTCCTCCAGTTAGCTGTCATTGCCTCCTGTTTGCGGATCAAGATGTGAGCTCTTAGCTCCTTCTCGGCGCCATGTCTGCTTGCCTGCTTCCATGTTTCCCATTTTGATGGTCATGAGCCCTAAGCTAAATGCTTTCTTTGAGAAGGTGCCCCGTCATATTGTATTTTGGCAATAAAAAAGAAACTATGTTAGTTGGACCAAGTGAGCAGGATGCAGCAACCACTTTGGACTTGTTGGTAATACATATGTACACCAGAGGATGGGAAATAAATCCAACCAAAATTCAAGGTCCTCTACCTCAGTGAAATCCCTAGGAGTCCAGTGCTATGGGGTATGCAGAGATATTTCCTCTAAGGTGAAGGGCAGGTTACTGCACCTGGCCTCTCCCACCACCAAGAAAGAAGCTCAATGCTTAGTGGCCCGATTTGGAGTCTGGAACCAGCACATTGCTCATTTGGGTGTGTTACTCCAACGTCTACACCAAGTGACTCAGAAAGCGGTTGGCTCTGAGCGGGGCCCAGAGCAGGAGAAGACTCTTCAGGAGGTCCAGCTCTACCGCTCAGACCATATGATCCAGCAGACCCAATGGTACTCGAGGTATCAGTAGTGGATAAGGCTGGTGTCTGGAGCCTTTGACAGCCCGCTATGGGTAAACCACAGAGGAAACGCCATTTCTGATACCACCTTCTAACTCTGTTATTTTCCTATTGCTGGGATAAGAAAACATGGCCCAGGAAACTTGTAAAAGAAAACATTTAACTTGAGACTCGTAGTTCTAGAAAGTTAGAGCCCATGACCACCACGGCAGCAACAGACAGACAGGCATGAGGCAGAGAGAGCTCGCTGGGAAGGAACAGTGTAGGCTTTGAAACCTCAAAGCCTGCCCCTAGTGACTCACCTCTTCCAACAAGGCTTCCTAGTCCTTCCCAAACAGTTCTAGCAACCAGGGTCCAAGTATTCAAATATAGGAGCTTAAAGGGGCCCTTTTCAGACTCCCCTTTGTTTTGTAAGACATGATCTCATTGGGTACCTAGGCCAGCCTGGAACTCGGTTTCCTGAGTAGCTTGGTCTAAGGGCCCGCGCCACCAAACATGGCTTGGCTCGACAGTTTTGAAAGCCATTGAAAATCTAGATTTGACAACACGAAGGTCACCACCGGTCTTTAATCAAAGCCACCCGGATCAAGGAGGGAGACGGCAGCTCGGGTGAGCTGGAGTTGAGGAAATGCGTACTGAGAACTGCACAGCTCGCTTTTAGTAACATCACAGAGGGAATCCTAGTTGTGTGGAGGGAGCTGGAGTCAGTCCGCGGGTAAGCGGCACTCTTCCAGAGACCTGTGTTTGAGCCCCACCTCATGGCTGCAAACCGCCATCTGTAACTTCAGTTCCAGGGATTATAGTGCTCCTCTACTGGCCTCCTCGGGTACTGCATGTGTATGGTGCAGAGACACACTCAGGGGGCAAAACACCCACCCACATAAAATACAAATAAATCTAAACACATGAGAAAAGTAAAAAAGTGAAAAGAAAAAAATGGAGGGTATCATGGAGGTGAAAAATGTATGCTTTGGTTTTTATTGTAGCCCGAATTCTGATACATAGGAAATACTCAGTAACCATTTTACTCTAGCTATGTGTTTATTCATGAGAGACAGGGTCTACTATGTTTTCCAGGCTGGTTCCCAACTCCATGGCTCAAGTGATCATCTTGACCTGTAGATAGTTACTGCAGGCGTACCATAGTGCTTGGCTCAGGTGTGTATTCTAAGTGTGGGGCATACTGAACGTGTTTCCGTGTCTATGGGACAGCGTCACTCAGAAATGTCCTGCAGAGGAGGGAAGAGAAGAAAGCTTCCAAAGCAGATAGAGGGGATCAGACTATTTTAGATAAGATGACTATTCTCAGGCTGGAGGGATGGCTCAATGGCTCTCCCAGAGGTCCTGAGTTCAATTCCCAGCAACCACATGGTGGCTCACAACCATCTGTGATGAGATCGGATGCCCTTTTCTGGTGTGTCTGAAGACAGCTACAGTGTATCCACATACATAAAATAAATAAAAAAAAATTTTTTAAAGATGACCATTGCTTTTCAGGTGTTGGTACCAGGGGGAAAGAGAAAGAAGATCTTGTTTGAAGCTTCTATTTTCTTGGTTAAATGGGAGCAAGGTCATTTGTTGGGAGGAGGGGTGAAAAGAGCTAGGAAAGACAGAGCAGGGAAGCCTGCAGGAGCCACTGAGGAGGTTGATCAGTTGGCCATGATAACAAGGGCTGGGGTGTTTCCCAGGTGGCACTGTGGGCCAGCTTAAGGATGTTAATCAGGAATACAATGGGATACACAAAGCTACCCTGGGACTTGACTTTCTCTTCTACAGTGTGGCTGCCAGGGGGCTACTCCCTTAGGGGTGGGGGACCAGGAGTGGGGATTGAAAAGACAGGGCAATAAAAAGGCAGAGGTGTTGCTGGCTATGGATAGCATATGCCTCTGTTCCCAACAGAGAAAGGAGGCAGAGGCAGGTGGATCTCTGTGAGTTCCATTCAGGCCAGCCTGGTCTACAGAGCAAGTTCCAGACAGTTGGAGCTACTTAAGGAAACCTTCTTTCTCAGCCCCTCCCATAACAACAACTTAGCTGGAGAGATGGCTCCGTCGTGGTTAAGAGCACTGATTGCTCTTCCAGAGGTCCTGAGTTCAAATCCCAGCAACCACATGGTGGCTCACAACCATCTGTATTGGAACCAGATGCCCTCTTCTGGTGTGTCTGAAGAGAGCAATGGTGTACCCACATACATAAGATAAATAAAGGAGAGATTCCATCAGGGGTGGGATTCCAGGGGTCACTTCTGCACCTTCCCTTCCTACCTCTTCTACATTGCTTCTCCTAAGAGCCCATGCGGCTGGGGAACCCAGAGCGCCTTGGTCCTGTCACACATAGTCCTGTGACCAAAGGAAGATCCAAAGACAACACCTTAGACCGTCCCGACCTCAGGAAAATCACATAACATCCCTGACCCTCGGTGTCCCGGCCTCTCCAATGGTGACATTAAGCTTCCTCCAGACTCATAATGGGGGGGGGGGCTTAAATGAACAGGATTGAAGTTTGCCGCCACAGGCTCCTCATGCAACACGTCTGTCCACACGAAAGCTCCCTCCTACAACACACACATGTTCATTCCACATACTATACATCTGCATCCTCGTCCAGACACGGGGATGGGGGTGTACATATGTGGCTGCTCCCTAGGGGCACACACGCAATGGATGTACCAGTGTCGGCTTAGCTACTGTGACGGCCCAGGTCGCTGCAGCACACTGTCCTTTAGGGATACGTTTTGCCTGGCCTGCTGATGGGGCCGACCAATTAGAGTCACGCAACACTGAACAGCAAAGCCCAACCTCCCCTCCCATCCCCCAGACAGTCAATTGACAGATGGTGGAGGTGGGAAAGAGTTTTCTTTCTTAGAACTCATAGGAACTTAAAAGGCCTTAATTGGAGCTGGAGAGATGGCTCAGCGGTTAAGAGCACCGACTGCTCTTCCAGAGGTCCTGAGTTCAATTCCCAGCAACCACAAGGTGGCTCACAGCCATCTGTAATGGGATCTGATGCCCTCTTCTGATGTGTCTGAGGATAGTGACAGTGTACTTATATATAATAAATAATTCTTCTTAAAAAGTCTTAACTGGCTGTTCCTCCCCCGCCCCCCCCCCGGAACCCAGGACTCTGTGAAAAATAGGCAAACACACCACTGAGTTACATCTCCAGCCAGCAACCCCAGTTCTTACAGCTTTTACATGGACTACAACAGTTTCACAATCACTTAAAAGTATCCCTCAGGCCTGGGCAATGGCAGCCCAATCCTTCAGTTTCAGCACTGAGGAGGCAGAGGCCAGCCTGGTCTACAGAGTAAGTTTCAGGACAGCCAGAGAAACCCTGCCCAAACCAAAACCAAACCAAGGCTGTCCTATGCATGTAAGTCACTTCCGCGCACCTGTTAAATTCAGACCCAGTCTTGGCTGAAGTACCTCAGAGGCTTTTAACTGTAGAGCCATCCCAGGAGCAGGGGCTGCCCCTTGACAACACTTCAGCACGACCCCTCTCCTCACGGGAAAACTGGGCCTAGAAACTGAGAAACGGAGTCCAGCAGAACCCGACCCCACACCTGGCCCTGCAGCCCCGCTAAGTGCGCCTTGTTTTTGCTGTGACCGTCTCTGCCCCCGCCTTTCAGATTACCCACCCAAGTATCTTTCACTGGACTGTTGTTGGTGCACCTTGGCAGCCACAACTCAGAGCAAACCTGACTTTCACTGCCACACCTCAGCCCCAGGGCAGGAGCTGGAATTTGGAAGTGGCTGTCTGGGGTAAAACTTGTCACCCTCTTCTTCCCAATCCCTCACTCCCAATCTGCAGTTCTCCTCACCATATTCCCAACCCTCCCCTCCATAAATGCGATTACTCTCAGGAGTGACCTGTACCTATAACAGAATGTCCCCAAACAGTCTGCTGGCACTCTTCTGCCTCCAGGACACAGTGGGGTGTAGCACACATCACCCAGTGAGCTGTCCACTGCTGGGCATTAGCTAGACATCCATTCCTCTGAGTCCTTACTTCCGACTCTGCCCCCAGAGGCACTTAGTTACTTACATCAATTCCCTATTACTTTAGGCCAGAGCAGAGAGATCAATTAGCTTAGAGTAGCCTCTTAGCTGATAGCAGTCTGGGAGGACTAGCCAGGGGGGAGGGAGAGGGGGGAGAGGAGGCTAAATTACCCAAAGATTGTAATCTATGCAGGAAAAGGTGGGGGGGGCACAGCAAGAGACCATTCCCTAGGGTCTCTGGGTTCCTGATTGGCCCTGCCTAACTCCTCCCCCTGAGTCTTCACACGGATACATCCCAGGGAAAAGGGCAGGATGGGGTGTGTCTGAATTCTTTGGGGGAGTGGAGACTCTTTATCTTGTGCTTGTTTATCCTGTCCACACTCCCTTGGGTGGGGTCGTCAGGACCCACTTGCCGCCTCTCTCCTCACCACTCCTGCCCTAGTTGAAGGGAATAAATCCACTTGAGGGCTGGAGAGATGGCTCTACAGTTAAGAGCACGAACTTCCAGAGGCCCTGAGTTCAATTCCGAGCAACCACATGGCAGCTCACAGCCATCTGTAATGGGATCTGGCGCCCTCTTCTGGTGTGTCTGAAGACAGCGGCAGCGTACTCATGTTTAAAAAAATCCACTTGGATCAGGTTCCTAAGGACGTCTCTTCTGAGCTTCTGTGGGGGTCCAGTGAGAGTAAGAGATGTCCGAGTGTTGGTCGTCATCCCAGGAATTTTTACTTATTAAGTATTGATTTACTTAAGTTTTTTTTTTTTTTAACTGTTTGTTGTAGGACCTAGCTCACTCTTGCCAGTCAACTGTCCCATTACTCCATTACACCGCTAGGCCTCTGGTAGCTTTAGATGACATCTAAGTCCTCAGTCTGAGTCCCAGGATCCCACCCCCTCTCAGGTGAGCACCTCCCTCCCCACAGTGTTCCAGAATATCCTTGTCTCCCTTCAGAACCCTGAAGAGGTCCTCTCCCCTTCCATGCCTAACTCCTTCACTCCTTCATTAGGGGGTTGTCCCTGCTTCAGTATCTAGAGTAATCCCGTGGGCACCCTTCAGATTCCTGCCCCGTGTGTCCAGCCCTGCCGCACCCCCACCTCCAGGACACCCACTGTCTGTTTCTTCTTTCATCCCCGAGGCTCAGACAAGAATCCCTGCTTCTTTCTCCCCGGCAAGCTCCAGGGCTCAGCTGGCGGGGCTGGCATAGGGCGGATTGGGCCACCATCTGCAGCCCCCCCCCCCCCCCCCCCCCGTCCTCCTCCCTTTGGTACTGCTCAGCATTCCAGCCACATCCCTCTCCCACTGCCAGGGATGGAGAAGCTGCAGCTGGAGGTTGCCACCAGCTGTGCTCTGCTCCTTCCCCAGCCCATGCTCAGAGACCAGCAGCAGCTGAGTCCCCACCCCCCACCCCCCACCCCCCACCATGGAACCCCTGCCCTGCCTTGGCCTGGCTGTCCTTAAGGTGGGGAAGGAGAGAGGAGCTTCAGACTTTGTTGCTCTGGCAACCGAGCACCCCGCAGGGAAGGAGGGGAGATGGCTGGGGAAGAAGAGACCTGGTCTTGGGCCTTCCTTGCTTTCTTGGCTACTCAGGAGGGGGCTGCTGGCATCGACCCAGTTGGATTGCCCAGGGATATCCCTTACTGCTCCCTAACTTTCCCAACCCCAAATGGCTTTCAAAATCATTTCTCCCAACTTGGTTCAGGCCACTTCCCCATGCTCCCAGGCCCCACATTCTAACCAGCAATCCACTCCCTGTGCTTGAGCTAGAAGCACATCTCAGGGAGGGAAAGGCTTATCAGGGGAGCTGGGCTCTTTGCACTGGAGTAGCCTTGTGCTCTGCGCCTTCCTGAACAGTCCTCGTGAACAGAGCAGTTGCTGTCTGCATGAAGCCTGACTTTGGAAAACACACAAAGAGGTCCTGCATATGCCCATGCGCACAGTATCCACAAACACGGAGCAGAGGCTTGGCCCTCGGTTAAGACGCCCTTGCTCTGCAGACTGTGGAGACACACTTATAATCCCAGCACCGTGGCTAAGGAAGGAGTTGAGGCTAACCTGGGTATTGAGGGCTACCAGGGGAGTCTCCTCTTGGTCCTGACCCTGAGGACAGATGATTTTTCTTAGTGCCACACTGACTTAGTCTAGATTCACACCGCTGACACGTATTCCATGCATCGCAGAGAACGATAAGGCTGGGAGACATGTTAGTTATGAGACCAAGGAGAGGAGAGGAACCGGATGTGAGTCCTCTTGGGACTGGAGAGCCAAAGGAGAAACCAGCCGGGTCTTTCTGCCCCGGAGAACTGTCACTTGAAGATCCCTCCAGGCAGATATGGCAGTGCCCCTGATGAGGAAGGAGACCGGCAGCGAGGCCAACCTGCCGGCAGTGGGCAAAGGCCGGAGAGTTTGGAGCCAGCTGGTTTCACGGTCAGGCCTTAGACATTAGAAACAGAACAATTCTAGTCTTTCCTGACAAGGAGTGCCACAGTAGGGTCTCCAGGATGCTGGCTTGTGCGTCTGTCCTTTGAGCAAGAACTCACAATGAGGCTGGAGAGAGGGCTCAGGACTAAGAATACGTGCTGCTCTCTGAGGTCCCAACATTCATATCAGATGCCGAGGAGCCAGTGCCCTTCTCCTAGCCTGAGGGCGCCCACATACTCAAGTTCATACAAATACGTACACATTAAAATAACAAAATAAGTTTGTTTTTTTTTAAAGGACCCAATTGCTCTAAAACTCTGCAAATCAAACACATCTCTATCTGAAAACTTAGAATTCTCCCTCAAACAATACAGGCCAATCACATTTCATTACCTGTGTGTGTGTGTATGTGTGTGTGTGTGTGTGTGTGTGTGTGTGTGTGTGTGTGCAAGCACCTCAGCACTCATGCCTCATGCGGAGGTCAGAGGACAATTTGTGGGAGGTGGTTCTCTTCCACCGTATGGATCTCGGGACTTGAACTCAGGTCATCAGGCTTGGTGGAAAGCACCTCTACCCACTGAGCCATCTTACCAGCCCCCAACTAAACTTTCCATGGACTTACTACATTTGTATTTTATACCTTAGCACCTCCAAGTTTTGAGCCATGAGCTCCCCTCCTGCCCCGCTGCATCGAACACTGTAAACCCAATAAGCAAGCATTTGGTCTACTGAGATACACTGAGGCAGGGGGAGGGGCAGCTACTCTCAGTTCTGATTCTCTTAGAAACACAGTTTGTGAGCCTGGGAGCCCTCTGGGCTCAGGGTCTGGTGAATTCAGGACTTTCCCCGGTGTACAGAAGTAAAAGAGAAAGTACTTGCATCTGGGGGTAATGGAGGCTCAGCAGGGAGTGTGGTGACCTAAGTCCTAGCATTGACAAAGGCTGCAAAACAGGTCTGCAAAGCAGAGCTTAAAGAGATTGGGAAGTCTTGTGTAACCTTGGCAGGAAATGTTAACCATGCCCAGGGCTCTAGCTTCTCCACACAAACAAGTGGGCCCCTGTTGCCTAAGGCAAAGAGGAAGCAAGCAAGTTAAAGAGGAAATGGTCGGGGAGGCAAGAGAGATACCGAGAGTGGAGAATTGCGAGGAGGGGGTTCTGGGGAGCAATGTCAACAGAGGAGAGGCACTTCAGGGTCAGCAATACCAGAGATGCGAACACGGTACATTGGTACCTAAGGAGACTTGGGTTCTAATCCTGGATCTGTCATTGGCCAACTGGCTAGTGAGCTAAGGCAAATTATTCGGCTGCTTCCTGTCTGTGCATTTGTAAAATAATGTGGTTATTTAGCAAAGGGATTGAGAAAGTCTAGGCTCCAGATTCATAGGGTTTTTCTTGCCTCAGTGTGCATGTGTGTGTGCATGTGTCTGTGCATGTGTGTGTGCATGTGTGCGTGTGTGTGTGTGTGTGTGTGTTTCTTCTCTGAATTTTGAGATAGGTCCTCTCTATAACCCAAGCTGTGTGCCTTAAACTCAAAATCCTCTTGCCTCAGTTTCTCAAGTGCTTGGCTCACAGACAGGCCTGTGGGATTGTAGCCAGGATTTTGTTTGTTTGTTTAATTTTAGAATCTTATTTTGTTGCCCAGGCTGGTCTCAAACTCCTGGGCTTGACTGCTCATCCTACCCGGACTCTCAGCGGGGCCAGCGTGTGCACATCTCTGGGTACGGCCTGCTTTGTCTGAGACAGGCTCTACCTATATGGATCCAAAGTCAGGCTCAGCCTTCCAAGGGCTGGGATTGCAGTTGTGTATCCCCACACCCAGCTATGTGTGTACCTCACACCCAGCTATGAGTGATTTTTAGCCCGGAGGAATCTCTGATTTTTTTCCCCAAGAAGACCTAGTATATCAGTTGCCAAAGTCAGTCCCCCAGAGCTGTGGCGTGAGCCAGCGGGCACTCTATTGATAAGGTGGGCTATAAACTTCGGGGGAGGCATCTCCGTTTTCAGAAGCAAAAGGACCTTCAGGTCAGTCTGACTGTGCTGCGTCTTGAGCCTCTGGATCTGGGCGTGGGACTTAGGCAAGGAGAAACCTATCCTGCCCTGTGAGTGTGTGTGTGTGTGTGTGTATGAGTGAGTGTGTGTGTGTGTGTGTGTGTGTGTATGTGTATGAGTGAGTGTGTGTGTGTGTGTGTTTGTGTGCACGCACACACACACATGAATACGTGCATGTGTGCCTGCCTTTTGTGGTGAGGGTGGCATGGACAGAATGACCCGTGTGGCTGTTCCTGAGGAAGCTTTCTAACTTCCTGTGCCTCACAAGCTTTTTGACAAGTCGTTATATCTCCTCGAGGATCTTAGCTGACACAGATTCAGCTTCGGGTGGGTTAGGTTAAGGTTGGGTTAGGCAAAGTCGTCCATTCCTCCCAAGCTCCCAGATGACAGTGTGCAGGCCCATTTTTGGGTAACAAGGCTGTAGGGTACCTACCACTGCTGACTCTGACCCCTGTGGCCCAGAATGTAAGCTCAGAGGGGTTAGGGCCACCCTGGGGAAAGTGTGTCCACGTGTATGGAGTGTCCGCATGGGTGGTTTGCACAGTATATATCACGTCCTTTCTTCCCTCACATCACAGATACAAAGCTGAGGCTCAAGTCTTCATGCAGTACAAAGGCACCACGTGCGGGACGAAAGTACCCTGTCTGCCAGAAGCAAACCCCAGGACACCGAGCTTCTCTCCCAGAACAGCAAACATAAAACCTGCTTCTTGTCTCCTCCCTTTCTAGCCCAGGGTGACAGTCTCCGGACCAGGGACCCACTCACCACTTTGAAGTCTTCGGCGCTGCAGGCCTCCCCTCGGAAGTGGCAAGAGAGCAGCATGTCCCGGATATCGTGCCCCGCTCTGTCGTAGAACTCACGCATGTTGAAGGGCTTGGGCTTGAAGCTGCGGAAGTTGGCCTTGTCCTGCAATATCTCTAGCTGCTTTTCATCAGCCATCTGTGTGTCTGGAATCTCATACCTGCAGCCCAGGGGTGAATGGTACATGGATCAGCATGATCTTTAGTAGCCATGCCCTACCTGGGGTGGGGGCACGGCTCAGAGTCCCTGGAGGATCCGATCTGGGCATAGATAGGCCGAGAACAAGAGCTGGACGTGTCAGGAGAGCCCGGCACATGGAGTGCAGGACGACAAAGGGGCTGTGGATGGTACAGTCTCTCCCCTTTAATGTAGGTCCATCCCCTAAGTGAGACGAGGGGATATAGTACAGGCGGTGGGTAATGCTCTCCGGGGAAAGAGCCAATATCTCTTAGCTCACATTGGGTGGGATAAAGCTGTTCTGACCTAAGCTGGAATCAGGGATTGCGTGTAGGTAACCCAGTACGCGGCACTACCTCAGCTCCTCTGCATGAGCAGCGGGTTTAAGGGGGATGGATTCTCAAGGGCAGATCTGGTTGACTTTTGGTGGGCTAAGGAGATTGCTACTCCACAAGCCATGCAGAAGGGTGGATGGGAGCTGCCCACCTGTTGTTGAGCAGGGCCAGCAGTTCCCCGGCATGGTACAGGTCATTCTTGGAGACTTGGCTAAAGCGAAACTCATTGAGGTTGCACAGCGTGACAGCGGGGAAGGTGAGCTGGGAGGCAGCCACTTCGTCGAGCTTGGTGACGTGGTGATAGCAGAGGTAGTATTGTACACGCTCAGTGCACACACACAGCAGGACGGCCAGCGAACCCAGGAAGCACAGGGCCCACAGCGCTCGCTTCAGAGACAGACGCTCATAGGAGAAGATGTGGGCAAGACCATGTAGCGTAGAGCTGCTGGCGAAAGCCTGGATGCTCACAGGCTGGACACCACCCACCTCCTCCTCCTCCGTCTTCAGTTCCATCCTTGCCAAGGGGATCCTGGAGGAAGGAAAGAAGAGATAAAACTGTCATTGTCCTGAGATGGAGGCACAGGTCGGGCTCCTCCAATGATATCCATCCAAATATCCTTATCCGGAGGTCACCGATCATCCAAGGAAAGGTTTCCCTGACATGCAGGCTCCAAATGTGGCTGAACCAAGGGACCATCCAAAGATGATAACCATTCAAACGTAGAGGCTCTGGGTCGTCAGCTAGGGTCGAGAGAATGGTCTGCAAGCTTCCCAGACTATGGGAGACCCCAGATACAGCACTAGAGTGAATGAGGGAAATCCCAATGCACCCACAGGCAGGCATGGGAGTTCCCTCCAGATGTGTGAGGTCACTCTGGGACAGGAACGTCTACCCCAGCCAAGATCAAAACTCCCCATAATGGGCTGAACCAGGGGTCAGGAGCGCTTCTCTTGATCAAGGGTATCCCCCAGAAACAGGCTGTCACCTCAGAGCTAAACCAGGGCCACCTCTCCGGAGGTGGGCACATCTGGGGAGGGGCCCTGCCTGAATCCTCACCTTCTGTGTCTCCAGTTCTCAAACAGGCACAGGCATAGGCGCAGGCTGTGTGTGTGTGTGTGTGTGTGTGTGTGTGTTTGGGAGGGGATGGTAGGCTGCCTGAGGTGGATGTACGAGGGGGGGCGCGGTTCCCTATGACAGCCAGTTGTCCCCGCCCCAAACGCACCCCCTCCAGTCCAGCTTCTCGTCGCAGTCAGATTCCCGGCTCGGCCCCCCGCCCCCTCCCCATCCGCCGAGCCTCCCCAGAAGCTGGAGAAAGCTACAGCGGAGGAGAGTCTCGGCTTCAGGGCGCCGGGGAGCCCCGGGCCCAAGGCGGCGGGGTCGGAAACCCACCTGAGGGGGCTGGAGAAAGCCGGCCGCCGCTGCAGGTCCTGGGGCGCGAGGCGGTCCGTGGACTCAGCGCCGCGCCGCGGAGGGGCTCATGGCCCGGAGCCCGAGCCGCCGGCCGCCGCGGCACCCGCGTAGAGCCCTGCAGGGAGCGGCCCGCCCGGCCGGCTCGGCTCAGCTCGGTCCGCCGCCCGCGCGCTCCTGCTCCCTCGGCTCGGTCTGCCCCGGGCTCGGCGCGCTGGCGCTGCGCGGTGCTCTCAGCCCCGGGATCTGCAGGGATCCATCGTCCGGCCGGGAGGCGGCGGGAGGGGAGGAGGAGGGGAAAGGGTGCGCGTGCGCGCCTACGAGTGTCTGCGAGGGTGTCTCTGGGCCGGTGTGCACGGGGGGCCCCCGGCCCGGGAGCGGAACCGAGGGCTCCCCCCGCTGGCTCGCCTCCTCCCGCCGATCTCAGCAGAGCTGCCTCGCTCGGATCCTAGAGCCGGCTCCCTGCTTGCGAGGCCCTGTGGCGTGTGTGTGTGTGTGTGTGTGTGTGTGTGTGTGTGTGTGTGTGTGACTATGGTGTGTGTGTGTGTGTGCACGCGCACGTGTGCGCGCAGGAAGGAGGGTATCTGCCCCAGCGTCCCCCTCCCCACGTTGTCTCCTTCAGATAGAAGCTCCTGCCTCTTGCTGCTGCTGCTTCCTCTGGTGGCACATGCACACGTGTGTGTATACACACACACACACACACACACACCGAGTCACAGTCATACTTGACTGATTCAAGCATTTGCCTGTGTGCAGATACAGACACATCCAGACCCAGGGTTTTACCCTGTCCCTCAGCCATTCCTGAAGCCGGACCCCCACACGATCATTTGTACACATTCACCCACCTGCTCTTATTCCTGCTTCCCACCTTCACGTGACCCCCACACATGTACATATATAAAACACCCATGGCCACCCAGACCCCATTCGTTTACCAGAGGGTTTCTTAAGCAGCCTGTGTGCAGGTCCCTTGCAGATCTATAAAGTAGAGAGAAGGAGAGAGACAAAGCCAGAGGTGAGGGCAGATGGGTCAGCAGTAGGGAAAGGGAAAATTGGGGGGGGGGTGGAAAAATAAATGGTACAAGGAGGAGTATGTTCTGGGATGAACCAGAAATCTGGGCCCTGAAACCTGGGGGCTGATTCTGTAGTTGTCACCTCTCTCCTTCCCTCCCTCCTTTCTCCGAGGCCTTGGGGGGCCCTCCCTATCCAATTAGCAGAGAAGGAGCAATCAAGGGGAAGTTGTTAATTTGCTGATGCTCATTAGGGGTTCTTAACACAGAGGCTGCTGAGGTCTGATGGTGTCAGATGATGGTGTGTGTGTGTGTGTGTGTGTGTGTGTGTGTGTGTGTGATGAGAGACCAGATTTCTATCTGTAGCAGCTCCTTTGCTCCACTTACAGGCTGGTGAAGCTCTGAGAGAAGGTTTCAGGGACGTGGTTCTGGATTTGAGAATTTGTGAGGGGTTCGGAGTAAGAGGTATCCTGGAGACAGTGAGAAAATCTGGAGACTGCCTATGTCCAGGGATTGGGGTTGTGGCTGCGGAGAGACTGAGGTCCATTCAGCAGGGCCCAGAGCGCCAAGCTGCCAAAATAAAGATAGAATCTTGCCTTCAGCCTGGGGAGCTGTCCAGCGGCACAAGCGGTGCTGGTGGGCTGCCATGTCCCTGGGCAGCCACTAGGTGACAGCACTCTCCCAGACACTTAAACTCCACTCAGAGGGCGATGGGGGAGGCGGCATGGAGAAGAGGAATTACCCTAGGAGGGTCGCAAACTAGGTTTAAGTGATGATTCTAGCACTGGATCTAGTCTGTTTCCAGGCCCTCCAGTGTCCTCGGGGGAGGGAGGACCATCTTGGAATATCTGCAGTTCCTCCACTTTGCAACCCTCACAAGCTGAGCGACACGTGGAACCTCTTCTAATGGCTGCAAATTGCTTCAATCACCTGGGATGTTACCGAGGGAGTAGGGTGCAGCGGGGGTGGAGGGAAGGTGATGAGGTGAGGTGGGGGCAGGCGAGGACTGATTGAGGCCAATGAACAGCCGCAGGAGGAGTCTGGGGGAAGAGAAAAGGCATGAATCAGGTATCTGGCTCCAAGACCTGATCCCATCACTGGATACCACCTTCAGGACGCTTGTCCGTTCTGAGCTTCAGCTTCCTTGTCCGTATGAGGAAGGTTGTATTTATTTCACCTTGGTTTCCAAGGATTATGTGAATTTACTGGTGGAAAATGCACTGTACATTGATCTGTGTTAGTAAATCCTCAATAACAAATATTACTGGTATTCTGATTTAGATCTGGAATTTAAAAAGAGAGAGAGAGAAGAGAAAAGAAAGCCAACAGAATAGCCATATCAGGACAGACTTGGAGATGATAGTTCCTAATTCGGGGCATTGGGTAAGTCTTTCAAATGGACCCAAATGGGGTTAATTTAGATCAAAGTAAACCTCACACTCAGCGATTGGAGCGCAGAGCTCCAAACTCTTTGTTTTGTTTTGTTTTTTGAGACAGTCTCACCATGGAGCCCTAGTTGGTCTAAAACTTACTTGTAGACCAGGCAGGCCTCAAACTCAAGGAGATATGCTTGCCTCTGCCTCCTGAATGCTGTGATTAAAGGTGTGGGCTGCCATGCCTGGCTGGGTGGCCAAACGTTTTGTAAAAATTATTATTTCTTTTATCTATATGATTGTTTTGTTTGCATGTATGTCTGTGAATTACATATGTGCCCGGTGCCTGTGGAAGCCAGAAGAGGGCACTGGGTCTCCTGAACTGGAATAGGGTATAGTTGTAAGTCAGTATGTGGGTGCCGAGAATTGAACCTCATTTCCCGGGCAGAGCTGTCAAGACTTTTTAGCTATTGGGCCTTTTTTCAGCTTCATCCTAGCTTCTTGTGAGCTACCATGTGGTTGCTGGGAATTGAACTCAGGACCTCTGGAAGAGCAGTCAGTGCTCTTAACCACTGAGCCATCTCTCCAGCCCGATCCTAGCTTCTTAAGACCTCTAAGTCTCTTTAGTATCCGTATGTCTGAATCAGGACTTCATATAGTTACAATTCCCTAGCCTCTGGAGCTTAATTTTTATACCTAGCCTAAATTCCTCACTCTGCCATTGTCTGAGGGGAGACACAACCCTGTGTGGGTGCCTCTCCCTCCTAGCTCTATACACTGAAGCCAACATCTCCTGCAGCTTCCCCTCTGTCAGACATGGAACAGAGTTTTGTTGATGAGGAATTCTAGAACAAGGTCATCAGTGAAAGGCATGGGGACTGGGGACGCTGCAGAGAGGTAGTTCTTCATAGGGTCTTGTACAGCAGGAAGTCCGTGGTGCCAAGGCCTTGGTTAGATGACACTTAGGGGTCCTGGGGCTGTGACTGAGCTGCTTTGGTTCCCTCCTGCTTCTCTGGGCCTTTCCACCCAGGGTTTTGACATCTTGCTGACCTAAGTTTAAGTCCTAGATGCATCTGCAACAGCGGAGCTGTGTGGTCCGGGACAAGAGATTTAGTCTACCTGGGTCCCGCTCTTCTCCATAAACTATAAGATTTGACTCATGCCTAGGATGCTAAGACAGCACGTATGCGGCAAACAGTAGGCGCTCCATCGGCAGTGCCAAGCACCGAGATCATCCTTGAAAGGCTGATGGGGGCAAATTCCCCATGGACACTTTCCTTGCATATGGGCCCATCTGCTGTATTTACAGAAGCACCCTCTAGCCTGTCAGAGATGGGTGGGGAAGAGGGGAGGGCAGAGGGGGGACAAGGCCCCCCGGGGACTACGAGGCAGCTCTTCTCGCTCCCCCGTGCGTGAAATCACGCACACCCCAATCTGTCTACATCCACTTCCTTTGCCAGCTCAGCAAATGCAGAGGCGATTAAGAAGTTAATTAGCAGGCAGCGGGGAAGGGGCTAGGGACCCATCCTTGCACTCCTTCACCCCTCTGTGTCCCCATCCATGACCGTCCCTTCTCCCCCTGCTGGCTTGATCTTCTGGTCCAGATGCTCCTCTTGTCCGCTTACTTCTGATACTCCTCGGCTGCCTTCACCCTTTCTAACTCACGCTCTGCTCACTTCTGATCGCGCTCCTCTCCTCATCCAAGCCACCGCCATCTTTGTTGCTAAGGCTCACTCTCCCTCCTCCCAGTCTCTCCTCTCCTCTTCCACCTTCCCAGTCCCTGTCCAGTTTGAATTCGGATCTGATGAATTGGCTCCGAATCTGCTACAGGAGTCAGCAGCTGCCCGACTGCCTACCAGGTCCCAGTGTCACCCCTGTAGTCTTGGAGCGTCCTTCTCTGGCCTTTCTGACTCCTGGCTCTCTGGTCTGCTCAAGGGCTCTTATGTGTGCCAGTGCATGGGGCAGGGCAGAACATGGGGCAGGAGGTGGGGGCAGTTTCTCCCATGCTCTTGCCCCTATCTGTGAAGCCACAGCTAAGCCAGAACCTTTCTTTTTCCCTTCCTCCCTCCAAACTGGGGTAGGGGCCGGAAGATGGCCGCCTCTTCCCTGCCACGAATTCTGACTTCTGTGTCAACGGGCCATTTTCTGACATCACAGCTTTTCAAGGGAAGATCGTTAAGGAGGAGGGGGCGAGGTAGAGATTAAAAGGGCAGATGCTTGGAGAGGAACCGGGTAGGTAAAGAGCTGGAGACATTAGCCAGGGCAGCGATCCCTGTGTCCCTTCCCTGCCTGGAAAGTCTGGGTCTTTGAGCAGTGAGCGCCGGAAGGAAACAGAAGGTCCTCTGTGCCAGGGGTTTTTCTTACCCCCAGAAACTTCCCTGGTTGATTTTTTTACCCAAGTTTCAGGTCACCCTTATACTGTTTGTCTGGTCTTCTCTACATTGGGTACTAGAGCTGCTTGGGAACCTGTGTGTACCTGTTTCACATGGGTGTCCCAGTGTAAGCAGGGGTTACTCTGCTTCCCAGAGGAGAGATGAGGTGGGCCTAGGCACGCCTGCTCAAGTCTTCCACTTGTTGACCTGCAGTGGGGGCACAGTTTACAGGGCATCCCCTGGGGGAGGGGCTGCATTTCTGACTGTGGGATACAGAGACCTGGACGGAACCTGGCGAAGCAGCATTTAAAGAATTGCATATATAAAGAACGTTCTATGGGAGTCCTGGCTGGGTTAGGCAGGGTGTGTGTACCCGTATGTGTGTGCTCGCGCTTGCACGCGCGCGTGCGCGCGTATGTGCGTGTGCGCGTTTTCCTTTCCTTCCATCGGTTAGTCCTTAGGGCGCTGGGGTCTCCGAGCTGTTCCTAGCCAAGCACAATCCTTCACCACCTAGCAGGACTTCTCCAGTCCGATGCCCTTCCCAGCGGGCCCCCTCCCACCCTAACCGGCGCCCGTGGAAGGCGCAATCTCAGCGCCCAGGGCGGCCAGCGAGCCGGAGGAGGCAGAGGCGGTGAATAATTCATGGGGCTGGGAGGCCCTTATCTCCCCGGCCGGCCCCACCCGGGGGCCCCTGTGCTGGGCTGGCGTCCCTCGGCTCTCTGCTTTATCTCAACGCCCAGCTTGTAATGCAGCTCTCCGTATCACAGGCAGAAGGGGAGATTAATTTTCTGGTTTTGCATGGGCGGGGAGGGGGAGAGGGCGAGGGGAGGTGCTGGGGAGCAGAAGCTGGGATCTTTCCGATTTCAGACTCCAGCGGCTTAATCCTCTCCCAGGCCTGCAGGAACCGGAGGAAGAGGGTGTTGAGAGCCAAAAAATTTCATCATCGGCGGCAGCCCCAACAGAGGGAGGAGGAGGCGAGGGGCAAACAGACGGCAGAGGCAGCAGCGCTGGCGCAGAAAGGGGAGCTGTTTGGAAACAGGGTGTAGGGTGGCCCTCTCAGCCTCGTCATGCTTAAGGCTGCCGAGTGGCGAGCTGGAATTCTCTGCCCACGTGGAACACGCGTGGACACACGTATGTGACACCTAGTGCTTGGGGGCACGAGGCATATACCTCTTTGGAAGCTGACAGCATCCTGATTACTGCCTCGCCTAGCATCGGTCTTGAAAAGAGCCTAAAAAAACATTGACTGACTGGGGAATGTTGATGGTCTGAGCAGACATAGCGCCACATGCTCTTAGATTCTGATTCTGCCAGCTCCTTGCCATCTGCCCCGTGGGCCCTGGCACGTGCCCACTTCTGGCTCTTTTCATTTTGGGGGTTTCCATGGTCTGCACAGGACAATGAGGGTTTCTGCTACATCTGCTTATGAAACATGACTACCCAGAGCTAGAGGAGCCCACCACCCTCCATGGAGGGGCGTGGGCAGGCAGCTCAGTGCTTCCCACAATCAGAATTCAGTCCTGCCTTCACGGAGCTAACCAGCCAGGAGAGATGACTGAAACCTGGGTAGCTGATTCCGTGAAAGAAAGAATGTGATGCTAGGAACCCCCCCCCCGGGGGTGGGGTGGGGAAGGAGTGAGAACCAGGAAAGCTTTCTAGAATGTAGAGTTTGAGATGCGCTTTTCGTATTAGTAGGAATTGGTAATAACAGCGTTCGATGGAGGCAAGGCATTTTTGTCTGGAAAAAAAATGATGACGGGGATGTGAGGGTGAAGACATGGTAGTTTCATCTGTTTAGTGGGTCAAGGGCTGGGGTCAAGTGGAGGAACTTAGATCAGCCTTGGGGTGCAGGGTGGCAACCGAGGGGTTGTGAGCAGGAAGCGGCATGTTCAGATTGGTACCCGTGGGAAGAAGGTGAAGAGAGCCAACAATACTGAACGTTTGTGTGCTGGGCATTTACTAAATGTTATGGAAGAGATTATCTCGTTAAACCCTAGACATTTCACCCTGGACCTTAGCCAAAAGGCTGAGAGGCGATGTTATCCCAATGTCTGTAGGACAGGAAGTCATGGAGGGGCTGGTGATAGAATTCGAGTCAATGGAAGATACAGAGATTAAGGCAATAAATTATTTAATGACTTGTGCGCTTTTCAGGCATGAGGGGAAAAAGATATTTTTGTATTTTGATATTCAATGTATTTATCTTTTATTTAGTGATTGGCATTCCTCTAAATAGTCTCACATGGCTCACACAACCAATAAACCCCCAAAGTCCTGCAATTAGCCAACTCCTTTTCTCCAAATATTTAAACATTGATTGCAAATGAAATCAAGCTCCTCATAAATCCATCAGTTTTTTTTTTCTTGAAAGCCTTAAACATCATTAAAAGCAGACAAAACACCCATTACAAAACCAGCACCGAGCACTTGAATGTCTGTGTGCGGCATTTCTGCCGTTTCTCTCTTTGTCTCTACTGTTCAGTCTTTGCTTTTCTTTCCCCACCCCAAGACAGAATTTTCCTATCTCAAACTAGAAGAGCGAAATTCACTTTTCAAGACAGGCTGACTACTGGAGGAGATTAGGTAGTTGGGAGAGAGTTTGGTGGGTGCACAAACCCCAGGGGTGAGGGACCTCTGAGGAATTCTTCTGGGATTCATTATGCATCCCTTCCCTATCCCTATGTCATCAGGAACGGTTCTTTTTCCAGTCAGGCCAATCACGGGCTTTGGTATTTTTGTGTATGACCCTAATCCCCCCTCCCACCCCCAAATGCTTCTGGTCCTGAGGCCTTATCTTCACGGCGCAGCCCACCGGATAGCACCATTCTGAACTAGGCCTGGTCTGGTTAAGCTGAAAGCCCTTGGTCAATTGGTTAACTGGGACTTCAGCTAAGACCTCCAGCATTGTCAGGCAGAGCGCCGAAGCAAGTTTCTAAGGAGAGGTATTAAGGGCTTAAATTAGGGCAGTCGAGATGGAAATAAAAAAGGAGAAGACGGGGTTTTTTTTTTTTTAGACAGTTTTTAGAAAGTCCATGAAGGCAAAATTGACTTCTGGCAACTAGAGGATAATATTTGCCTCACGGATTCAAAGAAGCACACGTGAAGTCTTTTGTACCTTGTGAGCACCACTAATTCCTTTTTTTTCTTCTTTTGTTATCATGGTACAATTATGAAATGGCTAAGAACCAAACCACACAGTTTTATTTTATTTTATTTTTTAACAAATGTTGTGAAAGAAGGCAGGTGAGCTGAGGACAAATAGCACTGGGAAAGGTTGGCTGAAGGCATGAGGACAAACCAGGGGTCATAGAGACCGAGGGGATGGGGAAAAGAAAAAGTGCTGTGTGTTATATAGGCCAGGAGAAATGGTCCGGTCTGAACTAGGTGGGACAATATGGAAATGTCAAGAGACAGGGAGCTGAAAGAGGTTTAGGGTCTCACGGGATGTGCTGGTGCCAACCATAGGGTACCATGGGGCTACAGCCACGCATGCACTTCAGGCCCCAAAAAGTTCAAGACAGGAAGGTGAGGATGGCTCTCGGTTCCTAGGATGCACAGGACGAATGATCTCTCTGTGACCAGGTTGACTCTTCTTGGTGAACAGAAACTGTGCCATATGGTCCTTGGCCTTCTGGCACAGACACTGCCTCCCACTCAATCTCCAGCCTCTCCTGAGATTCTGAGAAGTGGTATTGCAGGAGCTTAGGACCAGCAGAAACTTACCCAGGCGTGGTGCCGAACGCCTGTGAGACCAGGGTCTGGGATGTAGAAGCGGGAGGATCACATGTTTAAGGTTAGCCTCGGATATGAAGGGAATTAAAAATGCAATACCCTGTCTTGAAGAACCAAGTGCCGGAACCGTTGCTCAGCGATGGGGCACTTGCTTGCCCGTCTAACATCCTAGGGTCAACCCCCAGCACTGGGAAAACCAAACCGAGCCAGATGTGTACGGAGGATGGCCAGCAGGAGTCACGTGTTTGGAGCCACAGGCTCCTCCCTCAATCTGACATCTTTTACCTGTCACTCAGTGTGGAGATCCTACATGAGAACTCGGTCACCTAGCTGTCTGAAAACCCCCTCCTATGTGAGGAAGGTTGTTGTCTGTCTGTCTGTCTGTCTGTCTGTCTGTCTGTCAGGCTTTAAATTGCTGGGATTGGGGTAGTGGTCATGGATGGATTTAATGGTGAGGATGAGTCCACTCGTGGGCTTATCCAGGAACAGTGGTATTGGGAAGTTTAATGGAACAGGAAGTAGACGGGGAAGGGATTAAGGGTCCCCAGCCTATGGCTCCCCTGGGCTCAGGCTTAAAGTCCGTGAGAAGATGGAGGAAGGGAATTAGGTAATGGGGTGGGTTAGCTCCACAGGGATATGACTGCCAGAGACAGACCAAGGGTGTGAGGGTTCCGTGTAGGGCAGGGAGGAATCCATCGAACCAGAAGGAGCCACAAATAGGCCTTAAGTGCAGCATCCATCTGTCCTGGGCCTCTGGCCATGTCACCCTCCTCCCTCTGTCTGCTGGTGGTGATTGCTCTCCAGTTACTTAGCTCATGCATTGGGCTGAAGGAGTCTTGAAGCCTAGAGTAGAAGCCATTGGCAGGAGGAGGAATAGATTAGATGAACTCTTGGGAAATGAAACGGACTGGGGTCTGGCGTGGGAGAGTTGAGCCTGCTCAGATCTAGTTTGGAGGAAGCATTTTTCAACTGTAATGTGGATACCAGTACTTTCAGTACCAGACACCCTGCCATCCCCGGTACGATCAATACCATTAGCTCCATTTTTCCTTCAGATTGTGGTCATCGCAATTACCACTATGGTAGGCATCCTCAAACACGGTTCCCAGTGACCGCTGCAATCCTGTCCCTTTGGGTATGGGTTGTAATTAACAATTCATTTCTACTTAAAGTACTTCTACATTTATTTATTTATTTGTTTATTTATTTATTTATTTATTTAGTGTGTGTGTGGTGTGTGTGTGTATGTGGTGTGTGTGTGTGGTGTGTGTGTGTGTGTGGTGTGTGTGTGTGGTGTGTGTGTGTGTGTGGTGTGTGTGTGTGTGTGGTGTGTGTGGTGTGTGTATGTGTGGTGTGTGTGTGTGGTGTGTGGTGTGTGTGTGGTGTGTGTGGTGTGTGTGTGGTATGTGTATGTGTGGTGTGTGTGTGTGGTGTGTGTATGTGTGGTGTGTGTGTGGTGTGTGTGTGGTATGTGTGTGTGTGTGTGTGTGTGTGTGTGTGTATGTGTGTGTGTGTGTGTGTGGTGTGTGGTCAGAGGGCTCATCTCAGGAATTAGTACCCCATTCTTCTGTAGACTCTAGGATTGAACCCAGGTTGCCAGGCTTGTTGTCAAGCCCTTTGCCCACTTAGCCAACGCCTCTATTAAACACACCCTGGTGGTGTGACTTTAAGCTTAAACTACACTGAGGGTGGTGGCGCATGCTTGTAATAGTACTATGGAAATGCAGGCAGAAGGTTCAGGAGTTCAAAGCCAGCTCCAGCTACATAAGAATCTGAAGCTAGCCCAGGCTACCTAAGATCCCGTCTCAAAACAGATAGGTAGATGAACAGACGAGTCTCCAAAACCATGAAGGCTTCCATTTTGATAGCTCTTTTGCTCTAGTCGAGGGGAGACAGCTCCCATGGAGGGCAGCCCCGGGCCTTCCCCCAGCAAGGTCCCAAAGGCTAAGAGGAACTGAACACCAATTCTGTTCATGAGTTGGGTGCAGACAATCATCCAGTGGAGGCAATAACAGATAAAACTGTGGCCCTTGTTGTCACCTTCAAAGGGGACTTGTGAGAGACATGAGCCAGAGACATCATTGACTTAGGCCATCCAAACACCTGGCCTGAGGAAATGCATATTGTCTGGAACAGCTGGGTTCTGAGTGGGATCTCTCATATAGTGACATACATCCGGCACTGTTACCCCTTCAAATTCATGTCACTTAATAGCCCCGAACCCTCACTACCAGCTGCAAAAGCCTTTCTAGTACCCAGTAGGTGCAAGGCCCTCCTTATGCCCCGGGACAGCAGAGGTGGGAGATGCACTCAGCTGCCAGTTGGGGACTGTAATTGAGGAGTCTGGACACCTTCCTAAAACATGGATGATACGTCAATAAAACTATACTCTTCGCCTCTAGATCAGGGTGTGTCTTAGGTGGGGTTTCTGTTGCTGAGACAAAACACCATTACCAAAAAGCAGGGGATTTTGGGGAGAGGAAATGGTTTACTTGGCTTATATTTCCATAGCTCTGCTTAATCAAAGGAAGTCGGGGCAGGAACTCAAACAGGAAAGGAACCTGGAGCAGAAGCTAACACAGAGGCCATGGAGGGATGCTCCTCACGGCTTGCTCAGCCTGCTTTCTTACAGCACCCAGTACCAGGGTTCTATATCGTCTATAGAACTTACAGCCCTGGGATGGCACCACCTACAATGGGCTGGGCCCTCCCGCATCAATCACTAATTAAGAAAATGCATTACAGGCTAGCCTGCAGTCTAATTTTATGGAGGCATATTTTCCTTAGCTGAGGTTCCCTCCTCTTAGATGACTTTAGCTTAAGTTGCCAGGACAGGGTGTTGGGGAAGGCCTCACGGAGGAGGAACTCCATGAAGGCTTTCACTCAGTCCTTTAAGGGTCCATGAGATCACCACAGGAGAAGGGGAGGGGAAGGTACTAGTCTCCTTGATGCTTCAGGGGAAAACTGGATGGAGGGGAAGAGCGTGCAAGGGAGCCAAGAGACATGAGGCTGGAGCACAAAGCGGGTTGTGAAGATGCAGCACTTGCAAACTTGTGCAGGACTCTGAACTTTCCCAAGCTCCCCTGCTGTTCAAGAGAACCAGCTCTCTCATGGGGGGGGGGGGGAGCTATGGGCGTGGCTCGGCGGTGGGCGTGGCTCGGCAGTGGCCGTGACTCGATGGTGGGCGTGGCTCGGTGGTGGGCGTGGCTCAGCGGTGGAGCACTTGCCTAGTATGCATGGAGTCTTGAGTTCATTCTCCAGGGTGGGACTGGGTTGTGGGCAGCAAAAATCGGCTCAGTTTTCCAGCTCAGCCATGGAGGACAGACCTGTACAGAGAGGCTCAGTCACTCAGTGGAGGCCACGTGGGGTGATGGGATCGGGCCATCCTGCCTTGGGTTCTTCCAGCTGGTAGCTCTGTGAGTTTGAGGCCAGCCTGGTCTTGAAAAACACAAACAAACAAAAATCCTGATCTTTGGGGCTGGAGAGATAGTTCTGCTCAGTGGTTAGGAGCACAGCTGCTCTTGTAGAGGATTTGGTTTCAGTTCCTAGGACCCAAAGGACATATCCTTCTGTAACTCCCAGAATTACAGATTCTCAGACGCCCTCTTTTGGCTTCTGTGTGCACTGTATACATGCACAATATGCATAACCATGTTTGCAAGCAAAAACACTTAAATTCACAACATGACATAAATCTTTTTTTAAAAAAAAGGAAGGGGAAGAAAGATCTCCACCCTGTTCCCTAAGCCCCAGCACTTCCTCTGTCGCTGGAGGCTGGGTGGAAGTCCTCTCACTCTGGGTGAATCAGGATGACTTCCGAAGGTGTTCATCCTCTGGGAACAGGAGAGCTGGCTAAACCGGGAAGCCGACCTACGTGACCAGATCCTCCTTCCTCTGGAATATCTTCGAGGGCCTGTGACAGGCTCCCTCTCAGCATAGGGCTGTTTGCCGGAGAGAAAAAGCCAAATTTCAGTATTCATTCCCCAGACACTATGTCACCGCAGGAGACTAGGCCTGGACCCTAGGACTGGAAGGGCCTCCTGGGGGCCTTGTGGTAACCATCATATCTGCAGATGAATAGGCACAATGTCACCCTTCTGTGGCACCTTCTGGCAGACTTCCACCCAAGCTCACCAGGGTCTTTATTTTCTTCAGTCCCATCTTATAGATGAACCAATGAGAGATTAGAGTAAAGATGAAGGCAGCTGTGGCTGTGCTGACCCCAGGTTTCTGGATGACAAATATCATCCTTTTTTTTTTCTTCTTCTTCTTCTACTTCAATGGCCCCGTGGTTTAAAGATGCTCAGTACTGTCCTGGGCTGAGGTTGGAACCCCAGCCTGTCCTCCATCCCCATCTTTCTCTCCATCCCATCTTTTTGCCTCATCTTCTTGTACCAGGTAGAACTGCTCTGGGGAAACACGTTTGGCAAAGGAGAGAAGAAAGGAGCGGCGGGCGGGCGGGTGGAGGGAGCTGGGACCCTGCGGGTAACTGCAGAGAACAGGGTCGATAAGGAGATGGGAGATTTGGGAACCCAGGGTCCCCAGCTGGCTGGGGCTGGGAACAGCCCCTCACACTGTCAGGCCCAGGCCCGAGGCTGCAGGCTGCCAATGTTCTATCAAGACCCCTGGAGAGCCTGGAATCAAATATTCCTCCTCCCCTGCTCAAGCAGCCTTATTGCCATTGACAGTAAATGTATTGCTGTAATCTTTTCTCATTTTGCCAGGATGGGCTCCATTCTGACCTCCCTCCCAGCCTTGATGGCTTCACGGAGGTGGGAGGGGTGGAGGAAGGAACAGACAGAAAGAGGTGGGAGGGTGGGGAGGGAGAGGCTGTCAGTGGGGTGGCTGCAGTGATCACAGACTTGACATGGCCTTCTCTCTCTAGAGTGCTGAAAGTTCCTAGACATTCTGGGGGGGGGTGGCAGAGGGGGGACCCTAGGGAAAGCCTGTCCCTTAACCCAATGGTCTCCCTGTGGATCCATGGCAGGTAGTGAGGAAGCAAAGCATGAGATTGCAGGGCCACAGACCTCTGCAGAGCACTGTGTGTGTGTGTGTGTGTGTGTGTTTAAGGGATGGTTTGCCTGCCTGCCTGTCTGTGCCCCTGCCCTCCGCTGCCCAGAGAAACCAAATATGCATATTGTTGCTTCTTTGGCTGTGTCTCCTGCTCTCTGCTGAGAAGCCCTTAGCTGGCAAAACACAGGCATTCTATGAGGATCAGACTGTGAACCGGCTGGAGAGCAGACAGCCTGGGAGATAGAGATGGTATCTGAAGCCCTGATAAAGGATGGAGAGGGTCTACAGGGAGCTGGGCTGAGTTTGGTGACACACACCTTTAATCCCAGCATGTGGGAGGCAGAGGCAGGTGGATCTTCTCAAGTTCAAGGCCAGCCTGGCCTGCAGAGTAAGTTCCATTCCAGCCAGGAGCACACAGTAGGACCCTGTCTCAAAACAAAAAAAAAAACCAAACCCAACAAAATAAAACAACACCAACCCCAAGGTGTGGGGGCTAGACGGTGATTGTGAGAAGACGTTTGTAGCTCAGAGGACGCAGAGGTGGGGGGCTGGTGCTGTATGGGACAGGAAGAGCAGGTGAGCAAGTTGTGGTCATAGACACCTCCAGAGCAGGGGGGGGGGCGCAAGCCAAGTCAAGCTATGCTGGAGAAGCTGGAGGGGGAGTGGTTGGGGACTGGAGATCTAGAGTTTTCATTTGTTCTGCTAAAGTTAATCCTGAGCTTGTGTGTGTGCGCGCTCATCTCTTCCCAGGGAAGTGTAGAAGCCTGTCTGTCTCTTCATGGATCTTTAGGTTGAAATGGATCATTGTGTGTGTGTGTGTGTGTGTGTTTCTGCTAGTTCATTGGAATAGGTAGGACCTCAGCTCCCATAGGGTGGAGTGTGTATAAGTGGATACACACCAAATTCTCTCTTTAAAGTCCTCTGGCCCCATCCCAAAGAAATCCTGGATGGACTGGCTGGGCTGGACCAGAACCTGTAGAGTCGGGAAGAGAGCAGGGAGAGGGTGGGTTTCTCTGGCTCTAAGCTACTTCCTATTGCCCTGTGAGCATGTTATCCACCCACAGAGAGGTTTCTCTGCCCTGTTACACAGCTTTCTATGTCCTATCCTTCCTTCTTTCTCTTCTTTCAGATCTGCAACCCCCCCCCCCCCCATCATGGCCTTTCTGTTATGTAGCTCTGGCTGTCTGGAACTGGATCAGGTTGGCCTCGAACTCAGAGATTCACCTGCCTTTGCCTCTTGAGTGCTGGGATTAAAGACTACCACATCAAGCTTCTCGGTGCCTCATTGTTTTTAGGCTTCTCAGTATTCTATCTGAAGATAACCCAGGTGGAATTTGAAAGACTCTGTGTTTCCTAAGTCTGACCAGACAAAGAAAGACACGGGAAACAAAGTAATACACGGTTGCCCAGCTGAGCTGTAGCTCATTCCGTACAATGCTTCTTTGCCAGAGGCCCCTGGGGTCCATGCCCAGCAAGGCATAGATGGGGTGTGTTAAATCATCCTTGGCTTCTTGATAAGTTCAAGGGCAACCTGAACTATGTGAAACTGTACCCAACCAAAACAAAACACCAACTGATATCCTTGGAGCTCAGTGTGAGCCTAGCTCTGCGCTGAGTTTTGTAAATAGCTTGATTTAATCCCTCCAACGGCCTTTCTTATCTATTGATACCACTACACATATTTAATCGTCAGGGAACCCCCAAACCCTGAAGTGCCCTCAACAAGTTTGACCTGGTATTAGGGTGTCTCGAATGGCTCTGTGAAAATCATTTCCAGTCTTGTCCCCCAGACTTCCAGGGGCCACACTGCATGGATTTCCATTTTCTCTCCACAGGTCTAGGTCTGCCTGCTTCACTTTCTGCCTTCTGGGTTGGAGTCTGCCTGAGTTTTGAACGTCAGTTTCAACCCATCTGCCTTTAAATCGCCGGCCCAGAGCAGAATCCTCAGTCTGGTGGTGTCTGACCCCAGGCCTCCACCCTTGCCACCCTACATGTACAAGGTGAACCCCTTCCAGGGTAAGAGAGCTCACAGATGTACTGGGGGTGGTGGTGGTGAGACCTTTGAGTGGAGGTTCATTTGTATTTCTAGAAAGAGGCTGAGAGCAGTTGAGAATGAACTGGAAGACACAGCCGGGTGGGACAGGCGAGGCGAAGAGACAAAAGCACTCAGTGGGTCAGGTGACAGCGCCTCTGTCGGGATCTCAGGCTGGTGGCTTGGAGGGGTTCAGGCGGGGCTGCCGGGCAAGGGTCCTAGGGCTCATGCTCCAACGAGAAAGACTCGCGCCACGACGGCGCGTTCCCACACACTGAAGCCCTTTTACAGACATAGCCATCCTCCACCCGCATCCCGCTCTGGAAACCACTGAGTCTCCAGAGGCCCGACACCGAAGAACCAGGTTAAAAGCCAGCGCCTCCCGTAAGTGATAGAGCTAGGATCGAACCCTGGGCTTCCTGGAACTAGATAGAGCCTTTGCTTTTCCCGTTCAAGTGGAGCCCAGTGTGCTTCCTGTGCACAGAACTGTTTGCAGGCGAGAGGATTTTTAACAGCTCTATCCCTATCTGTACCCGCAAACACACGCACACACACACACACACACACACACACACACACACACACACACGGCATTTTTTTTTTCTCTCACCAGTCTGGTGCTGCAGGGGCTGAGTGAGATGGTACTTGGCTCTTGGGTGGAGGTGTAGGACATAGGACAGTGTCTCCATCCCGCTCCTGCTCCTCCAACCCCCCCCCGCCTCCCCCCCGCCCCCCGCCCCCCCCCGCCCCCCCGACCCCCCCCGCCCCCCGACCCCCCCCCCCCCCGCCCGCCACCCTGCATCATTTGGAACACATAGATTGGGTGCTGGGGTGGAATACTGCCACCGTCTGGTAGAGCTCAACTCACCCGCACTTGAATGGCTTTATTGGGGCTGCCCATCATGCCAGATGTAGCAGTAAATCAAAGGAGTCCTATCAGGGGTTCTCCTGAATCCAATCAAGGCAAGGGGCTTTTAACTGAGCACTTACTTTGTACTGGGACATGTGCTTAGTTTTTTTAAACAAGGATGTCTGAGTATTTCTCTGAAAGACACCTAGAGACAGACATTTGCACTTATAGATGACTGAGCCAAAGCACAGTTAGCACGTGGAAGGTCATACAAAAGTAACTAGAAGAATCAGGAAAAGATGAGGTAACTCACCTGGGGGGTGAAGGGAGAAGGGGTGCTAGTGCCTATAGCAAAACCACAGAGGCAGGCAGCATAGACTCCTTTGGAGAAAGCAGTTTAAAAAAGAAATTCGGGGCTGGAGAGATGGCTAAGTGGTTAAGAGCTCTGGTTGCTCTTCCGGAGGTCCTGAGTTCAATTCCCAGCAACCACATGGTGGCTCACAACCATGTGTAATGAGATCTGATGCCCTCTTCTGGTGTGTCTGAAGACAGCTATGGTGTACTTATATGTAATAAGTAAGTAAGTAAATAAATAAATCTTAAAAAAAAAAAAAAAGAAATTCAAGCTGCCCAAAGGACAGATAGGACTTCAGGACTTGTAAATAGGGGGGGGGGGGGGTGGGGAAGCACGGGTTATGGGAGCCATTGAGGACCTCGGTTTTTTTTTTTTTTTTTTAAAGGGAGAGAGGTGGAGTGAAGTTATGAATAGTTTTCAGCAAGGAGGAGCCATGGTTAGACCTGCTTTTTTGTTTGTTTTAGGCTGGTCTGAAGCTCACTAAGTAGCAGAGGCTGGTCTTGATCTCTTAGCCTCCACTCCCTAAGTGCTGGGGTTCTGGGTGTGTGCCGCCACGCCCACACATAATTGCCTTTTCAAATACCACAGTTGTGAAGAGCTCAAGGAAGGGCACAACTGACGCAGACCAGCCGGCCTTGAGTTTACAGAAATCTGCCTGCCTCTCCTGTGCTGGGATTAAAGGCATGTGCCCGGCTCACTGTTTCTAGTTAGCACTAGCTAGCCAGTATTTTGTCAAGTTGCTGGTAGCCACACCTACCAGTAATTAGTAAATTCGGGAGGGAAGGGACTCCAGCATGGAGAAATAACAAAGAAAGAACAGAAACATTGGGAGCACACTAAAAGATTAAAATGGATAGTTTTGTGTAAGTTGCAATTCTGATGTTGGGTCCAGATCCTTAAAAGTTAAACCCTCTGTACCAATACAACGCCAAATTTTAAGTGTCATTTATTAAACGGGATCATAACACTTTGCGTTTCTACTTTGTTTTCTTGAGCTGTCTCCCCCATTCATAGCTACTGGAAATCGTAGACCACATGATCTGTATTTTTTTTTTCTGATTCCTAGCAGAGTGCTTGCTACGAAGTTGGCATACTGTGCATCAAATAGAAGTCTGAATAAATGCGTGAATGAATGGAGGGATAATTATAGCTCAGTAAATATGGTTAAAATGATTGCTGCTCTGTCTCCTTCTGGAATTCTTCCTATTCTACATTGAGACCCGAAACTATTCAGTTATTAGTTTCCAAGAGTCCTATTTGTCTGCCTAGGGAAACAGGGAGGCAAGAATAATATGCAATTAGTCAACAGGTCATTAGAATAATTGCAAGAAAGGGAACCGGAGCCTGGAGCGGGAGTCCTCCTACAGGGGCCACGAACCCCCGCCCCCGCAGAAGTGTGCCCATAGTAAAAATGGCCGCCTTTCGGCGTCTCGCTAATGCAATGCGCATGCGCATCTCGTTTTGTGCCCGCCCCCTAGCCCTGACACGTGCGTCGTCGAGACTATGATCTCCCCTGTGATTGGCTGTTGCGCGATTTTGAACCGGATCTGGCGGCGCGGTTTCACACTGCCGTTAGTGAGGCGCGCAGCCGGAGGACAGCAGTCCTCCTGGGGCGCGGCGGCCAGAGAGTGAGCGCCGCGGGCCGAACGGGGTTGCGTGTGCGCGGGGCCGGGAGCCTCGGTAAGCCGGTGGAGGCCGCGAGCGGGCGGCGGGAGGGGTCTGCTCTCGGCGCGGCGCTAAGTGTAAAGTGGGGGGCGTCCTTTTGAGGCGTGGCCCGACGGGTGCGGGTGTAGTTCCCTCAAGGTGGTCTTGGCGAGCTCCAGTGCCGGGCTTGGGAGTGGCCGGGAGAGAGGGAGCCCCTTAGCCATTTCCGAGGATCTCTTCTGAGGGAGAAGTCAGGTGTTTGAGGAACTTGGCGGCCTCAAGCGGAGAGCCTCTGCCTTCTAGGCTCCCTCCCACAAGCCTAACTCTCCCTAGTTCTGGAGAGTTGGAATGTTGCAAATTCGGATGCTGCCTTTTCAGCCCCCCATTTAATAATGACCACCTGTCTCTCATTGACCTACCTACCGTTCTGTGATTAGCATGCGAAACCCTTTGGGGTGTATTAATTTATATTAACAGCTTCCACCAACAGAAAAAGCTAAGACTTGTCTGGTGAGCATCAGAAACCTTGAGGCGCCCAGCAAAGTGTTTTAAGCGTTCCTTGATTTATGACTGTTAAGACTTAGTGAGAGTGACTATATCACATGGTAATTAGGTAACCTGGATTCATGTTCACGAGCCAGGGTCACTCATATTTGGCTCAGGAAGGAACACTCATTTCCCTTGGGATGAGAGCTTTTTTTTTTTTTTTGTGCCTCAAAAAGAGAGGGAGAGACTGACTGCAGTACAGTGTATTGGAGAGTTATTGGTTATTGGAGTCACTGTTCTATTACTCCTAAGTAAATTGCACTCTGTGTGTGTGTTTGTGTGTGTGTGTGTGAGAGAGAGAGAGTCAGACAGTCAGAGACAGAGACGGTGTTTTATGTAGCCCAGGCTGGCTGTCTTGAATCCAAGGATAACCTTTAACCTCTGATCCTGTCCCTGGAGTGCTGAGATTACAGGCGTTTATTTACAGGATATTTGGAGATCACACCGGTGATCTACCATTCTCAGTATTTGCTGTGTTGAAGGCAGAAACCAGGGGCTTGTCATGCTAGGCATCAGCTAAGCCACAGCCAGCACTCAAGTAAGCTTAAGTAAGGCCGTCTTCTACTAACTTAAAAACTCTGTTGACTGATGAGGCTGCGTGTCAGGCTGCTGGGGTGCAGTAAAGATGGGGACCTCTTTTATGCTGTGTTAGACTTCAGTGCAGTCTGCTGACCAGCTTAGCTTCTGGGTTGATGGAAGGTAGTTTTTTAGTGTGCTTTTGTTTTTGTTTCTATTCTGAGACAGGGTTTTGCCTGAACTCTGTAGACCAGGCTGGCCTGGAACTCACAGAGATCTGCCTGCCTCTGTCTCCCAAGTGCTGGGATCAAAGATGTGTGACACTATCCCCCCTCCCCTGAAGGGTAATTAATTCAGGCCAAACTTTCATCTGATAGTAACAAGGAGGTGGCTGGTGTTAGTGGAGCTAAAGATCACTGAAGTAATTTGGCTGCATGTCTGAAACATTCTAACTCTCCACAGATACACACCAAGCTCTAATCTTAGTCTTACAGTTTTTGTTTTGTTTTGTTGTTTTTTGTTTCTTGAGATAGCTTTATAGAACTCTTAACATTGGCTTTTTCCCCTGGGAATTTCAGTTGACAAAAATTTCAACTCCATATAGTGTTGCTATATTATCTTGGCTGGCTTCTAATTAGGATTCCCCTGCCTCAGCTACTAGAATGGGGCATGTGGCAGGTTTTTTTTTTTTTTTTTTTTTTAATTTATTTTTATTTTATGTACATTGGTGATTTGACGGCATGTATATCTGTGTATGTCAGATCCCCTAAGGGTGGAGTTACAATTGTGTGCTGCCATATGGTTGCTGGGAATTGAACCCAGCTCCTTTTGAAACAGCTGAGCCATCTCTCTAGGCCCCTCCCCCATCTATGGTTTTTATATCATGCTACATTAATTAAAAACCTGTTGCAAGGTTGAACATTGAACCTGAGGAAGGAAAGTGGCCTTAGAAGGTTCACTGATTCAGTGAGTCTCAGGTCACCTGCCAGTCATTGCACACTGGTACACGGACACCAGTCCCTCTGCAAAGTCTTCGCTCTCTAGACAGTAAACTACATAAACATATTAGGTGAAGACAGTGCTCTGGAGCAGAATAACCAGGTTACGGGAAAGGCCTAATTTAAAGTAGAGACTTCACTGAGAAGTAAGTTACCAGGGGTCGGGGCGATGAGGGCTGGATGAGATGCACAAGAGACTGCAGGCAGAGTGACTGAAGAGCTGACTCCAAAGAGAAAGCCTAGACCAGTGGTAGCCCACCAACTCTGTAGTGCTTGCTCAGTGCAAACAAGATGCTAACAATCAGAAACTGTGTGCTGTGTGTGGAGGGGGCTCTGATGGAGTGTGGTGGGCAAAGGGCTGGTTGAGGGTGATGAGATTTGTGTTTAAAGGTTGTTCTTTACCCCACCACCAACACATTCACATTGTGAGACAGTGTTTATGTCTGCCTGAGTTGAAGTCATTAGAAAAAGGCTTCAGTGATTACTAAGACAGACTCTGGGTAGGCCTCTCAGGAAACAGCAGCAGTGTGCTAAACTTACCCATCACATCCAGCTTTCCCTCCCTCCCTCTGGCCTTCACTCATGTTCAGTTGGGAACATTCTGTTTCCTCTTTCTGCAGTTGACTTGCTCCTAGGAACGTTAGGTCTCATGATGGGATTTCTTCTGTGAGTTGGATGGAGCCCCTGATACAGAGCAGAAGCCAGGCATTTAGGGAAATGAGATGCTTTCGAATGGAAGCACCTTAGTCTGAGCTTGTCTTGGGGAATATTTATCTATGGTATCAGGAAACCTACATTGTTAATGTCTTGGGAATCTCCAGAACAACAATGTGTACAGTAATGTTTTTCATTAAAATACTTTGCTGGAAAAAAAATCAAGCAATCTGCCATTGCTTTGTCTTATGCAATGTAATACTCTTGATGCAGCTAAAAATCCTGATATATAGTTTTCTTAATGTTGTTTGTAGGACGAGTATAGACACTTTTCCCAGGATACCCTGCAGTAAGATCTGTAACAGTCTGTTCTGAAGGACTGACTGTCTCTTTCCTGGGTGATTGAAATTAAATTGGGGGCTCAAAGCAATCATAGCAAGCTGAGAGTCTTTTCCCTAGTGTTGCCAAATTGCTCCCTTAGGATACTCACAGATTGGGAATGTAACACAGTGACTTCTCCACCTCTGGGGCTCCCTATCGAAAGCAGCTGAGATTCTGGGCACCTTTTGTTTAAAGTGCTCCATGAACAGATCCCCTTGCTCACATGGACCTTTGCAGTGTGGTGAAAAGGCAGCAGCCTCTCTGCTTGGCAAGTGACAGCTGCTCCACAGCTGAGAGCAGCGCTCTGCAGAGGACTGCTCCTGTTTCCTCTCACATTACTGCGCCTCCTAGCCATGCTGCTAAATAATAAAGGGGGTGGGGTGAAAATGTGGCCCAGCAGGAAAATTAAAGCCATTCTCAACTGACACAGGAAAGGCTGAGTGAGAGTCTGTGTGATGCAGAGGGGTGGTTTGTCACCTATAAATAATTCCTGAGAGTCACTTCTGCAGATGTTAGTGGAGGATTATATTTTACTACACCAAGTTTTGGTTCTCCTAAGCAAACCTATATTAGAGGAGGGAAAATCAGCCTTCAGAAGCAAGAGCTTCATCAAGAACAGCTTGTTAGACAGGTCAGAAGTTTGCAGTCTTTTTGGTTTGGGTCCTAGCTGACATCTGTGTTTACATATATGGCAGTGCTTTGTGTGACGGTTAGGATTTGCAGTTGTCTAAGAAAATCTGCAGCATATACTATATATTGGCCGATGCTTTTTAGCATTTGTGTGTTAGAGTGGAACAGACACCTGGGTGTCACTGGGCGCTCAGCGTTTACTCATTTCAGCTTTCTGAGCCTTTAAGTTGTCTGTAAAATGGCAGCTTAGTTAATTAGATTCACATGAAGAAAAATGTGAAATGTCAAGTTTAGAACTCAATTCACAGCAAAGGCATATATTAAATATTATGTAGTGCTCTTTTAAAATAGTCTATGCTTCTGAATTTAGTGGAGCCTCATGTGGAGACAGTCTAGACAACTTAAGGGAAATTACTAGAGTTATGAATCATTCTTCCAGAATCTAATTAACAGCTATCAGGCCTGGAACTACACAAAGACCCACTCCTGTTTTCATTAGCCGTAGTTTTGATAGGGTTCAACTTATATGTTATAACATTTTCACCTACGTTTGCATGCTCTTGCATCTCCTTTCTACTCTGTAGGTCGTCAGAAGCTACTGACCAAAAGAAGTAAATCCATCTGCATGGATAGGGTCCTAGGTTCACTGGCCAGCCTCTACTCACAGTGATGCAGAGGTGGTGTGACAAGTATTGTGTGTGTCTAGGAACTATGCTACAGACTGTGTGCTTATGTATTTTAACACTGTAGTAGCAAATGCAAGATTTCTGACCTCAAATTTAATAAAGTTAAATTAGTGTGTTTGAATAGCAACTGATAAGAGTATCGGGGGTGGGGTGGGCTGGGGTGTTGGAGACAGGAAAGCCAGTTCAGGGAGGAAGTCAATCCGACTGATCCGTGACAGCTTTGTGGGATGAGGAAGCTCTGACCCATAGATGAGAAAAGTCTGCAGAAGGGGAAGAAACCAAAGATATTTCTGAGCTTTGGAACAGAGTGATTAGAAGGATATTGAAAATAGGAAGAGAAAAATTGGGAGTCAGAGCCAGGCTTAGTAACGAATACCTTAGTCCTTAACTCAGGAGGAAGAGGTATCTTGAGTTTAAGGCCAGCCTGGTCTATAGAGCAAGTTCTAGGCTAGCATAGGCTACATAATGAGACCCTGTCTTAAGAAGCAACAGTAACAGCTGGGAGTCAGTAGGACAGTTGATGTATATGGAAGAGAAGGGAGAATGAGAACCACAGCACTTCAGTTAGATGGTCGAACTGTCAGAGCTGGATCAAGGTGCTGGGATGAGTTCAGAGATTTGGAGGGATTTAGGTAATGTTTGGCACTAGGAAGGACACTGAAGTGCTGGAAAACCCCGAGGGAGCATTAGGATTTTAAATAACCATTTCCTAGGCACATAGGTATCAAGGAGACCAGCTGCTATGGTGCAGTGTATCATGTACGTCTGTGGTTTTGGAATCAGGTTTGTTTTCAAGAGACTGGGCAGAGTGGCTCATGCCTTGTGATATCAGCAGTTGGGAGGCTGATTTAGGAGTGCTATGGGTTCAAAGCCAGCCGGGGCTGTCTCAAAACAAAACCAAACTACAGTAAAACAACCTCTAGCCAGTGGTGTTCCTCTGGGGAGGGCGGTCTGTCCACTGTGGACTTTTTGCTTTGTTTGAGATAGGGTCTTACTGTGTGAATCCAGCCTGGCCTTAATTCACAGAGACCTGACGCCTCTGCATTCCTAGTGCTGGGATTAAATGGTGGAAGAAAGTTATGCATTACCACACCTGCCTAGTGTCTTGTTTTTTGAAATGGAGTCTCACCCAGACCTGGGGGTGGGCTCTGGGCTCTAAGGATCCTACTATTGCTTCCCCAGTGCTAGGATTATAAGTACATCACCTGCTCAGCTTAGAATTTCTTTTTCATTCTGTTTGTGTGAGGTAGGGTTGTGTATGCACCAGGGCATGCAGGTGTTGGTCAGAGGGTAACTTTGGGAGGTTGTCATGTTTGACTGGGATTGAACTGAGGTTGTTAAGCTCCTGCAGGAGGGTCCTTATCCTCTGAGCCATGGTGCTGAGGGTCCGCGTGCTCATGCAGCAGGTGCTTTGTGGGTGGAGCTCTCTCTACCTCTCCCACCCCCCCAAACAGGCATTTACTTCTCATTTAGAAAGTCTCTGAGATGAGAGTGCCTTATTCAGTTTAAGCACTGTGGAGAGGCACAGCAGAGAGAGGCAGGTCAGGTCCGGTCTTACTGTCATTTAAGACACATTTTTGGTGGTTGCTTTGGGACATGGTCTTGTCATGTACCTCCCTGGCCTAGACATTGTGACCATTCTGTCTTTATCTCTAGTGCTGAGCTTTTAGTACACAGAACCTTGCTGTTTTTTGCCTGCTGTGGTGATTCACACCTTTAATTCCAGAGACAAGGCAGATTTCTGGGTTCCAGGCCAGGTCTCCAAAAACCAAGTTAAAAGCCCCTCCCCCTCATTTTCAACATGATGGTTGCCACAGAAACTGCTTGTCTGAGTCCCTCAGCAGAAGTTTTCTTGTTCTGAATTGCAGGACACATGATGTTGAGGTAGAAGCAAGGTTCACCTAGGATTTTGCGGTAGAAGAGATCAATATCCTCTGTTAAAGCTGCTGGCTAGTAGTCTCCACTTTTCCTGGAGGGAGAGGAGATCATGTGAATCGATGCTGAGTGTTCTGCTCTGCAGCACCTGCTTGTGGGTTTGTTAAGTCTGTGGTCCTCGTGCCTTCCATGTGTCCCCCTGCTGGCCTTAACCCCACTCTCTGTGATGTGTCCGTTAGCTTGGTTGCCTAGCAGCTTGCCATGGTTAGTTGCCTGGAACCAGATATGTGGCTGTTTGAAGAACATGGCTCCAGCCCTGTTGAGGTTACACTGCAGACAAGCTTAGACCTGGTAGAGTTGATTTCATTTTATTGCTGTTATAGCAGTTGTAGATGGACACTTCTGTAGTGTTGAATACACTATGCTCACAGTCCTTTGTTCTTTGTGGCATTGGGTTTCTTAGTGTCATAGCTTGCAGTAGTCTTTAAAACATTTACAAAAATCACTAAAAATTCAAAATAGAGGTCTGAAATAGTTTTTTGTTTGTTTTTGTTTCTGATAAAGTGGTGACTTAGAGCATCAGGGTAAGAAAATTATGAGATCCTCTAATGTATTTCTAAGAATATTTTATTTTTGAGTGAAATTTGACTATTTTCTTTCCCTGATAGTTTTTGTCATATTCAGTAAATGTCTTTCTTGACCACTAAATGAACTTATTTTTCTAATTCATTCCTGGTTAAAGTCTATTTGGAACAGAACTGCCTGGAAGGCCTGAGTTTTTAATGTAATATTTAGCAGGTCTTTGGGAGGAAACACAAAGCCTGAAATTCCCTGTACAGAGCACACTACAAATGGTTTTTCCTTTGCCCTTGTCACTGTGAAGGTGGTGTATTGTCTCTCTGATGCCAGAGTGGTATAACATAATCCTTCGCCTATACTTAGTATAAATTTATTAGACACAGTCCCTGCATGCAGTCCAGCAGAGTCCCTGCACTACAGAAATAATTCCTGTGCTGCTGAGTTGGCAGTTTCCCTGCTTAATCACTGTGTGATGTCACCTGTGCCATCGGTGAGAAATGTGCTGACCAGGTCCTGCCTTTTAAGAGACTGTTTTGACAGGATATTAGCCAGCAGTGAAATTAAAAGTAAACATTTTAAGTTACATTATAGGTTTTCTAAGTCTGAAAGATTAAAGTAACAAAAAATGTTAAATTAGCCTTGAAGAACCACATTTTGTGGAGTTATTTATTATTCATTGACATGCCCATTCCTACTGAAGGCAACTAGCACCAGCATCTTTGTGAGGAGTAAGGGACTGGCATAGAAGTAGGCAGGGAAGGCAAATGTCTGCAGTGCTTTTCTAGCTTATATGTGAACCTTTGTTTTGTTTTTTGAGGATTTCCCTGTCTCTTGGAACTTAACCAGGTTGGCCCCAAACTCAGAGATCTGCCTGCCTTTGCATCTCAAGACTTAATCTAAAGGTGTGTGCCACCACAGCCTGGCTTCATAAGTGAGTCTTTATTGCAGCTTTTATCTGGCACATGCTTGTAACCTCGGAATTTGGAAGTTTGAGGCAGGAAGATTGTGAGTTTAAGGCCAGCCTGAGCAACATAGTAAGACTTTGTCTTAAAAAATAAACAAGCAGCCTGGTGTGGTGATGTATGCTTTTAATCGTAGCACAGGCAGATAGATATCTTAAATCCGTGAGAGAGAGAAGATGTTTAAATATAAATTAGGACCACATTGGCATGAGATTCTTATAATGGTGGTGGCAGATAGGAAAGTCCAGGTGTTGGTCACTGATGGATTTCCTGGAATGATGTTGAATCTTTTGTAAGGGGGAGAAAGCAGCTTCCTTAACGTATCCCTAACGTATATTTGATTTCTCAGCAGAAAGATGGATACTACAGTGGTGAATTTGTGGACTCTGTTTGAGCAGCTTGTACGCCGGTTGGAGATTATCAATGAAGGAAATGAAAGCAGTAAGTCATTCTGAGCTGGGCTGTGGAGGGTGGGGAGGGAGCGTGGGGAAAACCATTAAAAGGAAGCACAGGAGATCTCTTTGTTGTTGTTCCTTTTTAAATAATGCTGAAGTGTGTTAAAATCTGAAAGTTGGCATACTTTCATGTTCCCTTAAAAAAAAAAGTAAAAAGAGATGTCTCCTTATGGCCCGAGCCAAAGGCTATTGCAATGTGTTCTATGTGTTGGGTGCCCATGGAACCCAGAAGAGGGCCAGGGAGCCTCTGGAGCTGCAGTTACTGAAGGTTGTGAGCTACCCAATGTGGGTGCTATGAAACTGGCTCAGGTCCTCTCTGCCCCTATTTTTAAGTGAACTTTATATAACTAGTAGATAGCTAGCTTTCTCTTTCTTTCCTCTTCTCTCTCTCTCTCTCTTTCTCTCTCTCTCTCTCCCTTCCTTTTTTCTTTCTTTCTCTTTCTTTAGATTTATTTTGTGTACTGCATACTGTAGCTATCTTCAGACACACCGGAAGAGGGCATCAGATCTCATTACAGATGGTTGTGAGCCACTATGTGGTTGCTGGGAATTGAACTCAGGACCTCTGGAAGAGCAGTCAGTGCGAGATCTGCCTGCTTCTACCTTTAGTCCCTAAGTCTGGGGACTTAAGGTGTCCACCACCACACCTGGTTGCACTTTTTATCCTTTTTTAAAAAAATTTTTAAAACTCTTATGTGTATTGGTGTTTTGACTGTATGCATGTCTGTGTGAGGATGTTGGATCCCATGCAACTGGAGTTACAGTTGTGAGATGCCATGTGGGTGCTGGGAATTGAACCCAGGTTTCTGGAAGAGCAGCCAGTGCTCTTAACTGCTGAGCCATCTCTCAAGCCCTAATTTTTGATGCTTGATATTTACTTTGCCTAAGATAACTTTCATACTATCCTATTTTGCTAAAATTAGTCTGGTGCTAATATAATTTCCCTTCTGACCCACCTCATTCATTCATTCATTCATTCCTGCTTTTTGGAGACAGGGTTTCTCTGTGTAGTCCTGGCTGTCTTGGAACTTACTCTGTAGACCAGGCTGCCATCAAACTCAGAGATTTGCCGGCCTCTGCCTCCTGAGTGCTGGGATTAGAGGTGTGCACCCATGGGCCTGGCTCAGTTTCATTTGAATGAGTTTGTATACTAAGTTGGAAGTTTAGTCACATTAAAATTGTATGTTGTATATTTCTATACATGGTTTAAATGTGTATAGGAAAAATGCTCTCACTACCTAAAGTTCCCATAGATCTGGTAGCTTTCAGTGCAAGTGGCTCATTCTCATCCTGTGCGATGTTGGTGGAGACTGATGCTTAGTGATAAGTTGCTGCCGGTGTCTTGCTTGGAGGTGCTATGCTGCTTAGGAGCATGGTCTTTGCAGACATTTGAACAGAGTCCCCGTTCAAGAGCCAGTGGGATCATTTCTGATTTTATCCTGGAGTGTTTACTTACCCTTCAGGGAACTGTTAAAGGCTCTTTACTTTCTAATCAATACTTGTATAATTATTACTGAACGGAATTTCAGGCTTAGATGTCTATATTAATCCACATCTACTAGAGCATGGTATAGCAATTACACCTGGGTTTCCTTTAACTCTGGCTCAGCGATATGCAACTGTGAACGAGGTGGTTTTTGTTTGACGTGACTGTCCTGCTGTGACAGCTACTCCAAAGGTATCCCTCTTTGATTGCCTTCTGTTCAGGAGCTTTCAGCTTTGGTGACATCTGGAACTGGGTGACTAATGAGTTAGATACTCCATAGCAGATGCCCTGGTTAGGCCAAAAGTGTGTGACCTGTTGAGTCAGGAATTGCTTCCCACTAAGCTGGTGTCCAGAGTAAAATACAAGGTTTGTTCCTGGTCATTTTCAGCTGTTTGACCATAGTCCAGCAAGACTTTATATTTGAAATGAAGCTAACTAGAGGATCTATTTATTTGAGCAGCTGTATCTTTGCTACTCAGATTATTGAAGTTTTTACCTGTCCTCAGTTGAATTCATCCAGGTTGTGAAGGACTTCGAGGACTTCCGAAAGAAATGTCAAAGAACCAACCAGGAGCTGGAGAAATTCAAAGATCTGTTGTTGAAAGCAGAGACTGGGCGGAGTGCTCTGGATGTTAAGCTGAAGCATGCCCGTAATCAAGTGGATGTGGAGATCAAACGGAGACAGCGGGCTGAGGCAGAGTGTGCAAAGCTGGTGTGTGTCCCTCACATATTAGACTGGCATGGGGTGGGGGACACATTGTCTGATAATGTTTCTGTTTTACATAAACACCCGGTTTCTGCCTCTACATAAAGGACTCAGTAGACATCTTGCCTGTGATTACAGTTGAAACCAAAGCCTGTGACTTCTGTATTTTAGTTTGAAATTAAAATTTAGTTTTTCCTTTAGGCTTGAAACCATTTTTCACTAGACAGGTTTCATATAAGAGTTTAAAGAATTAAACCAACGCAGCTAAAGATGTAGTGCAGTTGGTAAAATGTTTGCCTGGCATGCACAGAGCCCTGAACTAAAGAATTAAAGTGGGAGTAAGAAGGAAATTCTAGAATACTTATCTAATGCAAGTTATTTGCTCTTCTGTATGTGTGTGTGTGTGTCTTTTGAGACAGGGCTCTGTTATATATGCCTTGATGGCCTTAAACTCAGGGGTGATCCTCCTGCCTCTGCTTCCTGAATAGCACATGCCACCATACCCAGCCTGTATTGTTTATTATAAATTCAAAGAGCATTATCCTCCTCTCATGCGTTGGTGGCTGTGGCACAGGGAACAGGCTGGACGTAGTCAGTCGAGCAGTGACTGGCGTGCAGCCTGTTGTCCTGATGTGTCGGCTGGGCCATGGTGCACTGGAGCTTTTTTTACTCAGGGGAGCTAATCCATCCTAGCTCAGTGCAGATGCCTCAGGAAGCCCAAACTGCACTCCAGCTTTGTGTCTGTTTTAATGCGTTTTGTTACATCATGTAGAAACATGCAACTGCCTTCTTAGATCCATAAAAGAAGCCAATAATTGTTCTGATAACAGCAACACGTGATGCTCTGTGAAACCTGTCCTGGAGCTCTCATTCTATATCACTCGTAAAGGTCTCATAGCGGAAATCTCGCTGTTCTATATGGGGTCGTTTTTACTCTTCAAAAGCCGGCCATAGTCTGGGCTTGATGTGAATTAATATTCTATTGTTGTAATGCCTTCCTGAAGGCCTATTTGCATAATGTATTTTAATGTCTTCTGCCTATCCCATAAATTTGAGGTTTCTTCTCTGGCTGGTTATGATGTTTTACTCTGCTTTGGTCTGTAGGAACAACAGATTCAGCTGATTCGAGATATACTCATGTGTGACACATCTGGCAGTATTCAGCTAAGTGAGGAACAAAAAACAGCTCTGGCTTTTCTCAACCGAGGCCAAGCATCCAGTGGCAACACTGGGAACAATAGGTGGGGACTGCATCTGTTATCTGATCACACGTAGGACAGCTGTCTGAAGTCCTGTTATCTGACCTCTTAAACACACTGCTTCCGGGATGTGTGCTGAACAAAGCAGAAAGAGCCTTGGAGGGCAGGGGGAGCTGGGGGATCGAGGCCAAAAAGCCCACCCCCCATTTGCTTTCATTGTTTTTAAGCCATCCTTAGGATGTTGTTTCACTGTGGGTAAAGTTTTGATGCTAGTGTTGACACACATCAATAACTGCTCCTGTACAGTAACTGAGGACCGAGAGGTGGGAGTGGCTACAGCAATACTTGCCTTGTTCTTGGGAGAGCGCCTGTGGCTGCCTGGAGCTAAGACCAGACAATCATTTTGGTTCCACACTGTCACTAAAACAGTCTCAGCCAGGCTTAGATGCAATACTCCATCCAACACAGTAAATAGGAAGAGGCTTATACCACACTATTGGAGTTACTCGTTTCCATGGGGAATCTTACTTTATTTGGTGTGGTGAGGTAGGACCCTAAGGTGTAGCCTATTCTTCCTCCTGAGTGCTGGGATTAGAGCAGGGATACTATGCCCAACTCATGTGGAACCTGTAACTAAGAAAATAAATTTGATTTCTCTTTTTTTTTTTCAATATCAAGAATATGAGTATTTATGTGAGAGGGTAGGCCATATGTGCAGGGTGTCCATGAAAACCAGAAGATACTAAGTCCCTGGAATGAGAGCTATAGAAGATAAAAGCCACCAGGAACTGAACTCTACCCAATCCTGGAAGAATCTCTTAATCACTGAGCATCTTTCAGCCTTCCCCCTTACCCTCACTCCCACCCCAGCCTGTATTTTGAGGTGAGGTCTTCCATATCACAGGCTGACCTCGAGCGTCTGATCTTCTGCCTGTACATTGAAAATGCTATAATTACCTGTATGGACCTCTATCTCTAGTTTGGGCTTAATGTCTTCAAAAACCACTTCTGGGCTGGGGATATGCCCAGTTAACAGTCAAGTATAGCTCGGTTCCCAGCACCTTGCAAACTGGGCCTGCAGTTACACATTTGGGATCCCAGCATTAGGGAAGTTGAAAATCATCTCCTGTGATAAAGGACGTTCATGGGCAGCCTGGCTAGAGGCCTTGTCTCAGACAGAAACAACAATAAAACTCAAAAGCCCAGTGCTGGGTAATATTCATGTGTAGGCAGCAGCAGACATGACTGGAATCAAATTGAGTCTCAGCCTGCATCCTTGTAGTACACACTCAGCAAGAAGAGCCCCGTGGGCCTGGCTGTAATACTGAGCTGTTCTGCTCCATGGGGGCCATGGAGAACAGCTCACTGCAGCTCAGGCTTCAGCTAGTGCCCTGTGAGCTCGCTGGCTCATATTACCCGACCAGTGGGACGTTTATGTTTTATGGTGTTCTGTGTCTAACACTGTTACTGTTTCTAATCCAGACTGTCAACGATTGATGAATCTGGTTCCATTTTATCAGATATCAGCTTTGACAAGACTGATGAATCACTGGTAATAAATGTTTGATTTCTACAGTTATCTACTTTTGTTGACCTGTTCCTGCAGGAGCATCTCTGCCCCTGTCCCTAGCCATCCTTTATAACTGTTGTATTAGTTGATTTGCTATAGATTCTGAGCTAGTAATTTAAAATATAAATCCACACAAGCAATAAGATACTGACTTAAGTATTTAGTTTCTGAAGAACGTGAAGTTCAGGATTTGCTGTGAGGCTGAAGGTCTCTGAAGGGTTTCTGAGAGGAACCTGTAGAAACTGGTTATGTCTTGACTTGTTAAAGCCCTAGAAACGAGCAAGATTGACTAGGCAAGGCAGTTTACCTTTACTGTTTGGAACAGGGCCGTGTAGTAGACTCGGCTGTCCTGGAGCTTATTTGCTGCTGCTGAGCTGAATAGATTTGTTTCTTTTTTTTTTTTTTTTTCTTAAGATTTATTTATTTTCCGTATGAGTACACTGTCATTATTTTCAGACATAGTGGAGGAGGGCATCGGATCCTATTACAGATGGTTGTGAGCCACCATGTGGTTGCTGGGAATTGAACTCAGTCAGGACCTCTGGAAGAGCAGTCGGTGCACTTAACCGCTGAGCCATCTCTCTAGGCCTGTGTCTTATTTCCAAATTAGTCTGGTTCTCGAGGAAGGCTTAGCCATTCTTCACATCTATTAGAAGGAAACTAAAGCCCTTACCCTCATCTAGAGGGGCGTGATTTAAATTTCTCGGCAGCATGTTATTCTTCGATTAAGCAATGGTTTGCTATGTCTAAACTTGTTACCTTTTGTGGGCATCAGACCTGGTGGAATTTCTGTATAAAAGGTAGTATTTCATATACCTACTGAAATTTTAGTCTTTACTGTTGAGGAGACTGGTAGTCCACTGGTAATTTATCATTTCTGTAGAAGGCTGAAGCTCTGCAGACAGAGCAGAGCAGGGGACATTATTAGTGTTGGGTTTTGATGCAGAAGCAGATAGAAAGTACTTACTACATGCCTAGGAGTGTTTTTCTTGTTCAACCAGAGAAGCAAATGTCCATTTTAAGGCTATAAATATTGGGCAGCCACCTTCTGAAATAAGGGATAATATAGGATAGGTGTGGGGTATATAATCAAACACAGGTGAGTTCTGAGGAAAACCTTTACCTACTGTGTTAGCTGTGAAATCGGAGCTGATCGACCCGTAGTGAGGTTACTTGGCTGTGAGTTGGGGAGGTGCAGTCCTGTGGGGACACTGTTCATTGGTCTCCAGGGACTGTGCTTAGGGGTAACCAGGAGTGAGGGAATCATTAGATACTAAAATGAATGCCAGTGATTACAGTAACGGAAGTGAAACTAGACTGTGGTAAGAAAGTACTCAAGGGTAAACTTGCTTTTAGGACCAAGGAAGAGGGGCACCGAGGGTTAAGCTAACTTTTTAAGTGACACATTAGACAGTAACAATCACTTGAGGAAAGAGTCGCATCTAACACGATCAGAACAATGTCTTCTATTCTCTAAGTTCTAAAACCAATTAGAGAAATAATGAGCAATAAAGACCCAGGCTCCTGAAATGATCACGATGGGAGCTGTTTCTCTGACCTTCCCTGTCTCTGTGGCATTGCTTCCTGATTCTCTTACTGTTGCTTCAATATTTGAAGGAAGCCTGTTAACTGAAGCTTTGGAACAAATGCCAGAGAGCTTCTTAATTTTCCTCTCCTGGGGCCCTAAGTTAGGTAGCCTGCCTTGTTTGCTGTAAAATTTGTGTAGGCTTTATGAGTGACCTAACCAAAGAAAGACATTAACATGTTCTAATTACCAACAGGACTGGGATTCTTCTTTGGTGAAGAATTTCAAAATGAAGAAACGAGAAAAGAGGGTATGTATTTTCTTGTTGCCCCTTCCCCACTTTATCTCCTCACCATGTGCCAGGACGCCCTTAACTCCTGTGTAAGCAAGCTGTGATTGTGACCCTCTCTCTGCCTCAGCCTTCCAGGGGCTGGAATATGAGCCTTTGCCATTGGGCTCAGATGTTTACATTTTATAGAATAAGACTTTTTGTCTGTCATCATATCCTACACTGTGATTCTTAACACTAAGAAGGCTGAGTCAGGAAGATCATAATATGAGGCCAAGCCTGGGCTACTTATCAGTATGAGACCAGGTTGACCTACATTGTGATATCCTATTAGAAAAATTAAAGTACAACGGGCCCGAGAGGTAGCTTGCAGTTAGAAGCACTTGATGCTCTTTTAGAGGATCTGGATGAAGGTCCCACTTGGTGACTCCCAAATGTCTGACACCCCAGTTTTAGAGGATCCAATGTTGTTAGTAGCCTCTGTGGGCTGTAGTCATGCATGTGGTGTGTACACATGTATGTGGACTAATACTTGTGCACATTATAACATAAACATCAAGAGATAAACCAGTTAGCAAAAATCACCTTTGGTAATGGTTTTTCTTTTGGGGAAATTCTGATACAAAACTGACACATCTCTAGACATTATTAAACATCAACACAAAATGTAGGTCTGCTGTGGTGGTGTCTGCTTTTAATTCAGGCAGAGGCAGGTGAATTTCTGTGAATTGGAGTGCAGCCTAGTCTTCAGAGCAAGTTCCAGGACAGCCAGGACTATACCAAGAGACCCCCCTTTCAAACACAGAATTGATGCTACTGAGCAATACTATTTAGCTTTAAATTTTTATTTATTACTATTGTGTGTGTGTGTGTGTAGCCGTGTGAGTACATGTGTACCTCCGTGCATGTGTGAGTGCAGGCACATGTATACCTCCATCCATGTGGGTTGCTCCTCTCTAAGCCTCTGGAAATTCCCCAGGCTTGCACCTTTGTCTACTGAGGCATCTCACCAGTCCTGTAGGGGTGGGGCCATAGTGATACTGCTTGAAGTACTGACTCAGGGCATGATTCTACTTTATTTTACAGGTCTGGGCTATATCTTCATACAGTGAGAAAGTATATTTGAGTTTGTTTTGAGTTGTCCTGTGAATTTTTATGCAGGAATGTTGTGTTCTAACATGCTTCAGAAGCAGTGTGTGTGTATAATAGGATATGGAGATGTATCTGGGCTGACGTGCTTAGCCTACTTGATGTGTTTCCAAAGACTTCATGTCCTTAGATAGGATTACAGTCCTACTTTTTCTGATTCTGTCTCAAAAGCTTGTCTCTTTCTTCTATAGTGCTGAAAGCATTTTTGTGTTTGTTTAACAAACAGGCCATGAGGAAGAGCACATTGTTATTTATTGCAGCCCTGGTTTTTAGAACTTGCATGTAGTTGTCTGATAAGATTACTGTGTTTTCTGGGTTTTAGTTCTACTTAACACTGAAGCTTTGCTCTTATTCCCTCGCCAGCGCTCAAGCAGTAGACAGTTTGTCGATGGTCCTCCTGGGCCTGTGAAGAAAACATGTTCCATTGGCTCTACAATAGAGCAGGTAAGAGGAGTCAGGGCCAGAGAACCAGGGTCCTAAACTCCAGGAATTAGTGGCTCTTCACAGTGTGGTAACAGTCAGTATCATCACAGTGTTATTTGAGGGAAGTCAGGGAGTTTTTCTATCCAGTAAGATCCTGTATTGTCCACGTGAGTAAGAACTGTCAGCTAAGCAGGGCGTGATGGCTCATACCTTTAACCCCAGCACTCTGGAGACAGACACCGGTAGATCTTTGAGTCTGAGGCCAGCTTGGTCTGACAGTTCCAGGACAGCCGTAGCTACAAAGCAAGAACCTGTCTCAAAATAAACAAGAAAAAAAAAGTCGGACTGTCAGCTGTAAGTCTGATTGTCTTTTACTTTATCTATACTGTAGTGCATGAGATTTCAACTTAAGCGCTTGGAGCTAGAGTATTTTTACCTACTGGAAAATACTTGTATAGAAAAGTTAGTCTGTTTATCTCTTCCATTATTGCTTTTGTTTCAGGCAAATGAATCAATAGTTGCGAAAACTACAGTGACCGTTCCCAGTGATGGTGGACCCATTGAAGCTGTGTCTACCATTGAGACATTGCCATCTTGGACCAGGAGTCGAGGGAAATCAGGTCAGATGGTCGTATAGCTACAGCTCCTCCTTTCGCTGCTGCAATCTGATCACTTGGAAGCCTAGACAGAAACTGGTGATTGGTGGGTAGCCTAGGCTTCATACTGACTTCAGGATCAGTCCTTGCATACATGGTAAGACCAAAAACCAAAAGGAGCTGGAGAGATGGCTAAGCACCAGCTCTTCTAATAGAAGACATGTTTAGTTACTAGTACCCAGAGGGTGGCCTACCATCATCTCTAACTCCAGACCTCAGGGACCTGACGTGCCCTCTGGTCTCCTTGGGCACAACACTACATTTGTGGTGCACAGATTCGTTCAGAAAGACACCCATACACATGAAAATAAAAGTCTCAATTTTTTTTTTAAAGGGGAAAAAAAGGGCCAGGCTTGACATTTTATACCTGAAAGGAGTAGTTGAACCACCTAGGTTCTCAAACAGGCAAATCAATCATATGTTTGAGTCTAGCCTTGGCTACCAAAACCAAATATAAATAAATAAAACACTGACTAAAATTGAGAGTTGGCTTCTGAGAAGTCTCTTAAGAATGTGCTGGGGTGAGGAGGTTCTCACTGCCTGATGCTACCCTGAGCGTTGTCTGTTGTCCTTTACTTCTGGGTGGCTGGTCAGTCTCAGTGCATTCCTAGTGGAGAATTGTAGCTTTTCTTGAACTGTGTGTGTTTACTACTATCAGTTATATTGAAAAATGAAGTTAAGAGAAAAAATGGGATTAAAATTTGTAAGGATGAACATGTTTATGACAAAAGTTTGAATCTGATTGTTTTTCTAGGACCTTTACAACCTGTAAACAGTGACTCCGCTCTGAACTGTAGGCCGCTGGAGCCGAGAACAGAGACAGATAGTGTGGGCACACCTCAGAATAACGGAGGCATGCGACTGCATGACTTCGTCTCAAAGACGGTAAGTCTGACAGCTTCATTTCCTCTGAGGCAGTGTGGTCTTGGAGACAGGCTCTTTCCCTGTTGCCTGGGTTGGCCTCTAGCTCTGTTTTCCTTTTGCTTTGTGCCCTGGAATCCTGGGACTGGACCTTATCGTCTTTTCTATTTATCTCTATTTAGGGGACTGCAGCCATTATTTCTTTTTGTTTAGCTTGTTTTGGTTTGGTTTCTTCAACTGGGTTTCCCTGTGTAGTCCTGACTCTTTTGGCATTTGATCTGTACCAGGCTGGCCTTGAACTTGACATTTACCTGCCTCTGCCTTCCAGGTGCTGGGATTAAAAGAGTGCACAACTACATCTGACTTTATTGAGCTGATTTTACATACAATCACATATACTAATTTTATTAAAAGAAATTAATATTATTTTCTGTGTCCCTTGCTGAGTGGGGGGCCTGCATATGACATGGCTGGTTCTCTTTCCATCACAGTCATCCTGAGGATTGAACTCAGGCCATTAGGCTTGGTGACAAGTGCTTTTACACACAGAACCTTTGGTACAGCAGTTGATGCTCTTAACTGCTGAGCTATCTCTCCAGCCCCCTTCTTTCAACTTCTTTAAAATTACCTTGCATGGTATTTATTGGCTACCGATCTTAATGTAGATGTCAGATCATTTGGAATGGGAATTATAGGATATTGTGAGCTGCTCAATATGGTGCTGGGAATTGAACTTGTGTCCTTTGCAAGAACAATAAGCGCTCTTAGTCTCTGAGCTGTCTTTCTAGCTCCATTGGCCTCTTCCGTGCTGGAATTATAGGTGTAAGCTACATTGCCTGGCTTCATTCATCCATTTAAATATACAGTTCATTGACATTCTGTGTAGTCACGTAAGTGGGGATCTGTCCACATTAGCAATTTTCGAACTTTTTTAAAAATAATATTAATTTATTATTTAAGTATGTGAGTACACTGTCGATATCTTCAGACACACCAGAAGAGGACTTTGGATCCTATTACAAATGGTTGTGAGTCACTATGTGATTACTGGGAATTGAACTCAAGACCTCTGGAAGAGAAGCCAGTGCTCTCAACCACTGAGCCAAGAAGGAGAAGGGGAAGAACATTTTTTTTAACACCCTAAAATGAAATCCTAAACCTTATAGGATCCCCACCATCCTGTGTCACACCTGCATCCAGCAGCCATAGGAGAACATGAAAAACTTCCCAGCAGCCTTCAGAGAACACATCTCTTCTGCCCTCCACCCCTGACTGAGGAGGTGTTGGCAGTTAGCCTGTTTTCTTTTTTCTATCTTCTCTTTTTCCTCCTCCTCTTTCTATTCTTCCTCCTTCTCCTCTTTTTTTCTTTCTTCCTTTTTTGTAGCCCTGGTTGGTTTTGAGCACACAGAATCCACTTGCTTCATCTCCTAGGTACTTGAATTAAAGCGTGTACCACCATGTTCACCACACCACTGCTATTAAAATTAAGAAAACAAGACTTATTTTACAATATTTTTGTGTGGGAATTACATTAAAATGTGTAATGGGTCTAAAATGTTGTTTCATACATAATGTGCAATTAATGTGTGTGGTTGACAATAACTCTGTAATTCATATTATTCTATGCTTCTGTCCTGTTTTATCTTTAGGTTATTAAGCCTGAATCTTGTGTTCCGTGTGGGAAGCGGATCAAGTTTGGCAAGCTGTCTCTGAAGTGTCGAGACTGTCGTTTGGTCTCCCATCCAGAATGTCGGGACCGATGTCCCCTTCCCTGCATTTCTCCCCTGGTGGGAACTCCAGTTAAGATTGGAGAGGTGAGACTCATGGCAACCCACCGTCATTTGTCACTTTGGTCTTTAAAAGGCATAGTATCCATTTTTTATTTTAAAATTATGGATCTCAAATAAAATTTTCCTCCATGAGAAAGGAATAGAAATAGTAAAATGTTGACTTGCAGCAGAATCTTGTTTGTGTTTTTCTATTTAATAATCTTTCTACAGCTGATTCCTCCTTCCTCTCCTCTCCTAGGAAGATTTCCCACATACACAGTAGGCCTTTTTATAGCCTACCCCGGTTCCTACCACTTAATTCTACCATCGTGAGCTCAAGGCTATTCTTGTTTTATTAGCTCTCCAATCTCATTCTCAGTCCTACCCAGTAAATTCTTTTTTATTCTCTTTCTTCTTAGTATTTAATATTTTGGTTTTTCAAGACAGGGTTTCTCTGTAGCCCTGGCTATCCTGGAACTTGCTCTGTAGACCAGGCTAGCCTTAAGGGATCCACCCATCTCTGTCTCCCAAGTGCTGGGCTCAACGGCCTCTGCCACTATGCTTGTTTTATTTTATAAAAATTATCAGTTTATTTAGGTGTGGCCCACAAACTGAAAGGTCCATTTAATTATTTTATTATGTGTGTGCGTGTGAGTACCAGAGCCTCTCCAGCTGTAGCTAGGAGGCATGTGTCGTGGGTGCTGGAATTGAACTCAGGCCTTTACAAAGAGGACTCTCAACTTCAGCTGAAGTTTTTTAACTAGAAAGAAAATGGGAAACTCTGGCAGTCAGAGCTGGTACAGCTGTGTATTGTCTGTATTGAGTGCAGAAGTCTCGACTATACTCTTATTCCAGACATAAGCCCATCAACTGTCCCATGCCGCTTTTCCCTGCACTAAGTTCTACCCTAGTGCAGACCACATCACAGAGCAGCCCTTGACACTCATGTACCGGCTTTAGATGCTGACATGCAGCTGAGTAGTGTTTACATCTTGAGTGCAGAGCTAATGTGGGCCTAGCCAAGACACGGGTGGGAAAAGATTCTCAAAGATCTTCAGCCTAGGATCCAAACTCAGATCCGCTTACCTCAGAATGAAAGCTGCAACTGTCACCACTCCCAGCTCCCAGCTGTCATCTCTTCACTGCTTGCTTTTTCCTGTCTTAGGAAAGGAAGTTGTTATTGTTGGGGGCATTGCTACTTGCTCATGAAAATGTGTTGTTATATTTAAATCACAGCATGAAGACAGGAAAAGTGACTAAGACTTTTTGTCTTTGTTTCGAGGCAGGAGCTCATGTAGTCTAGGATGACTTCAAACTTACTATGTAGATGACTTCAAACTCTGCTCTTCCTGCTTCTATGTCCAGTGTGCCGGGATAGCAGGCATCGGTCACCACAGGGTCAAGACCAGGACCTCATGCATGTCAGACTTACACTCTAGTAGAGCCGTACCTCACTCCAAGATTGTTCAAAATATTATTATTTAAACTATGTATGGGGTGGGGTATGTGCACATGAGTTCAGGTACCTCTGGAGGCCAGAGATGTCAGATTCCCCTGGAGCTGGAGTTACAGGTGGTTGTGAGCCACCCCATGTGGTAGCTGGGACGTGAACCCAGGTCCTCTGGAAAGCAGTACATGCTCTTAACTGCTGAGCCATCTCTTCGCCCCCAAGTCTTTTTTAACATGTACTTGTAGAATAAAAATTCAGAAGCTGATACAGACAGTTTCCTGGTGTTTAGTGGCAACTCTTTGCACGAGGTCTTCCTCTCAGTCTCAATGGTATGAATAGTAAAGCTCCTCTTTCCTTCTTCCAGGGAATGCTGGCCGACTTTGTGTCGCAGACTTCTCCGATGATCCCTGCCATTGTTGTCAGCTGTGTGAATGAGATTGAGCAGCGAGGCCTGACTGAGGTGAGAGGAGACACTGCACAGGGTGAGCTTGTCTGTAATAGTAACCGGAAGTTCCTGAGCAAGTGTCATCTTTGTAATAGGCAGGCTTGTACAGGATCTCAGGCTGTGACCGGACGGTAAAAGAGCTGAAAGAGAAATTTCTTAAGGTGAAAACTGTACCCCTCCTCAGCAAAGTAGACGACATTCATGCCATCTGCAGCCTCCTGAAAGACTTCCTTCGAAACCTCAAAGAGCCCCTTTTGACCTTTTGGCTGAGCAAAACGTTCATGGAGGCAGCAGGTAAGGGCTGGTCATGGCATCAGCTGATTGCAGAACTGAACTGCGTTCACAGTTTACTAATTTTCCACTACTAATACAGTGTTTGTCGTGTAGTAGGTGCTCAAACCGTTGGGTGGGTGAGTAACTGTACATCCACCCATCATGCCTTTCGTCCCTTAATTAGAGGGGCTGAAAGACACTCTGTGGTTGAGAGGATTTTGATTCACAGCTTCTGCATAGGGGGTGTGGGTCACACTGTGTGTAACCCCAGACCTGAAGGATCTGTTGCCCTCTTCTGTCCCCCTCAGGCACCACATAAATGTGGGCAAAGTACCTGCACACATAAATAAAGGGAGAAGTTAAATTAGGTGGTCTTGATTCTTGATCAGGTTTTAGGTTGTCCCTTTGAAAACAGAATTCTTTTTCAACTGTAATTCTTTTCACAGACCTTGTTAGCAGCCTGTAAATACTCCTTAAATTTGGTATTTGTCATGAGTCCTGGTACTCAGCTGTCTTCGGAAATGCTGAGAACTGGCTAACACCGTGTTTCTGCTTGCCCCCACATGATAGTGTCTGTGTGTGGTCCTTTTATACTCTAGTTACTTGATGGCCCCTTTGTCTGTGTTCATCATTTTTGTTTTATTTTATAATTTTTGTTTTGTTTTTTGAGATGAGGTTTCACTGTGTAGTTCTGGCTGTCCTGGAACTCACTTTGTAGCCTAGGCTGGCCAAGATCCAACTCAAAGATCCACCTGCCTCTGCCTCCTGAGTGCTAGGATGAAAACCATGTGACATCACTGTCCAGCTTGTCCATCACTTTAGACTGACTCCAATCTTTAACATGGTTGGAAAGACCTGTGTGACTTGGCTCCTGGTTATTGTCTCCAACACTATCTTCTTTATACCCTTCCTTCCTCTTTTCTAATCCTGGAGTCTTGGGTCTCTTTTTATTTTCTGTATATAGATGTTTTGCCTGTCTGTGTACCACATCCCCCAGTGCCTACAGAGCCCTGAAGAGGGTGCTGGGTCCCCGGAAGCTGGAGTTAAAGGCATTTGTGAGCTGCTGTGTGGGTGCTGGGAACTGAACCCAGGTCCTCTGTAGGAACAGCCAGTGAGTGTTCTTAACTGACGCCCATCCCATAGCATACGGCCACCTCAAGTCCTTAGTATATGCTGTAGCCCCAACAGCTTTCCCCTAGGTATCTCTGTAGTGTTTCTCCTTCTCCCTCCCCAGTTTCTCTAAATATATTTTGTTCTTAGACACATTTCCCTAAGCCACACGTATGACATGGTAGTCCCAGCACTTGGGAAATAGAGGCAGGATGATCAGGTATTTGAGACCAGCTTTGGTTACATAGTGAGTTTAAGATTGGAGTAGGCTATCTGGGACCCAGTTTTAAAAATTAACCATAACCCCATCTTTCCGACCATCTTGTGAGAGGCAGCAGGTCCTGTTACTTCAGCATTCCATGTGCTCATTTTCTCTACTTCATGGACTGTCTGACGTGTGTGTTGTTTTTGCCTTTCTTGACCAGCTCTTTCAATGGAGTATTTATTCCATGAAACAAGGCCTCTTTTTGTTTGCTTTATCCTTACACTGAAAATAGCACCTGGTACTTAGTAGGCCCTTAAAGGTCGTGTGGTTGTTGATGCTTTATCACTGCAGCTGTGTGTCTTTCCAGCACATGGGTTGCCAGCTGCTTTCTCTAACTGCAGCTGTGAGTTTTAGGAAGTTCTGACTTCTCATTGAACGGTTGGCCAGTGTCTTGCCTGCTAATGAAACTAAGGTCTGGTGCTGTCATGAACCTCATCAGAAGTTTCAGAAGTGTATAGGTGGGCCTTTGTGGTCGATAACTTTGAAGCTGCTGTTCAGGGGAAGAGTCTGGACCTTTAGAGCTTTCTTGTTGTCACAGAGATAACGGATGAAGACAACAGCACAGCCGCCATGTACCAGGCTGTCAGTGAGCTGCCCCAGGCCAACAGGGACACGCTGGCCTTCCTCATGATCCACCTACAGAGGTTAGTACAGCAGAGACTTGGTCTGAGAGCTAGGGACTCTGCCAAGGAGAAGATAGTGTGGACTGGGTGTTAGGAGTGTGAACAGTGAGTTGTTTTCTTGTAGAATGTATATTTTTGTGTATATTGAAGAGGAATAATATGTTTCTTAATATAATCTTTTATTTAGAGTGGCTCAGAGTCCAAACACCAAGATGGATATTGCCAATCTAGCTAAAGTCTTTGGCCCTACAATAGTTGCCCATACTGTGCCCAATCCAGACCCAGTGACAATGTTCCAGGACATCAAACGTCAGCTCAAGGTAGGGTTCATGTGTGCGCACATGGATACAGAAGGTCTGAGCTTCACAGTGCACTAACGTGTGCTGAGCACGTGCAGTGGCCAGTTGTCCAGGAGGATCACCCCAGCCCGGTCTACATTTCAAGTTCTAGGCAAGCCTGGGATGCAGAGCAAGGCTGAAGAACACCCAACAGTGAGGAGACATGCAGTAAGGCTTGACTCTGTGCCCTTTAGGTGGTGGAGCGCCTGCTCTCTCTGCCCCTGGAATACTGGAATCAGTTCATGATGGTGGATCAGGAGAACATTGACAGCCAGCGTGGCAATGGAAACTCAACACCACGGACACCAGACATTAAAGGTCAGTTCTGCCTGCGTTTGCTTCAGGCCCTTGGCAGCAGGCCCACTTCTCTGAGCTTCCAGCTGTTTGGAATGTCTGGGCTGGGTGTGGTAAGGAGCACCTGTAACCCTGACGCAGGAAGTGAAGGTCATCCTCAGCTACTGAGTTCAGTGCCATTCTGGGTTACACGACGCCCTCTCTCAGCTCCTAATCAACCCCACATCAGCCTGATCAGATTTTCTTAGTTACACATAGTTCCGTCCAGCGTGATGGCACTCCCAGGGTTAAGTCCTGCTTTAGGTTTGTTAGCATGTTTTATTGAAAATTGTTACTACATTTTGTTTTATGTGTGGGTGCATATGCCATGGTGCATTTGTTGAGAGAATTGGTTTTCTCCTCCCACGATGTGGGTCCCAGGATCTTGCCTTTGCCCGTGAGCCGTCTCACTGGGCTTCAGTCTGATTCTGGTGTGACTTTGTAATTTCTGCTGCCGTTTGAGTAGAGTGGTTTTATTCCCACCACACTTTTTAAGAAAAGTGTCTTGTTTTTTGTAAAGTCAAATGTTCAGATGTTAGACGTGTGAAGTTTGGGAATTGTCTGAATCAGGAAGCAAATGTCAGCTATTTATTGAGTAGTTGCCTGGATAGTTGAGAAGCTGCAGGGGTGAGTTACAGGATAAGGGCATAGGTGACCTGTGAACTGCCACATGGCTAACTTCAGAGGAGGGCAGCCAGAACCGTCCATCTTCAAAGGTACTTTCGTCTTTCTTTCCCATTCACTTAAAAATATGTCTCATTTTTATTTGAAGTGAGCTTATTGGGGCCTGTGACCACTCCTGAATTCCAGCTTGCCAAGACTCCTTTATCAAATTCCCTGTCACAGAGATTGTACAACCTCTCCAAGAGCACACCCAGGTATGCAGAACTTCAGGCATGTGCGTGTGTTCGCACACCCGTGGGCCTGTGTCCTCAGGCATGAGTCGAAGCAGCATGCTGAGGTCAGCACACCCTGTAGGAATCAGCTCTCCTACCTTGTAGTTCCTAGGAGTTGACTCAGGTCTTTAGGTTTGGGGGCAGTAGTTTATTGAAGCTATATTGTTGTATATGCCTGCAGTCCCACCAATTCTAGCATTTTGGAGACTGAGACAGGAGAATCACCATGAGTCCAAGACCAGCCAGGGCCTTATCTAACAAAAGTAAATGAAAAGAGTTAACTGAAGTAGGAAGTGAGCTCTGTCAGACGAAGTCTCTGCGGTGACCCTGTGACCGTCCTGTTGGGTCAGTAATGCCTTATAGAATAGCTCCCTGTACAGTTCCCATATTCAGGTCATATCAAGTAACATACGTATCTTTTATAGAATATGCTTTTTAAGGAATGTGCACTCATATGCATGTATAATACGTGTGTGCACCACTCTTGGGAGTTAGTACGTTTTCTTCCTCCTTTATGTGGGCTCTGGGATGAATCTCAAGCTGTCAGATGTGTACAGACACAGCCTCTCTTTGTGCTGTTGTTCACTAGCCTGTAGAACCTTCCTAACTCGTTCTCTAATTTATTTCTAGATTTGGGAACAAGAGCAAGTCTGCCACCAACTTAGGTCAACAGGGCAAATTTTTCCCTGCTCCATACCTCAAGTAAAGAAAGCTTTTCTGCCTAGTGTCCTAGCGTTTACTCACTGCAGGAGACATGCCTGTTTGTTCTTCAGCCTCCTGTGTGATTACTACTTTTAGCATTTTCAAGGCTTTAAATAAAGTTTAATGTGTATGAGAGTTTGATTATTACATAGCTCCCTCTCACCTGGTGACTCAGCACCTTGTACTAATTGTTGGGAGCTTTAAAATAGAGATCTTTACCAGGGCAGAGGGGAAATGGGGATTTGTTGTGGCTCTTCTGGGGTGTGGGGGTTGTCTCTTTGGCTTAAAGCCAAATACTGCTCATGAAATGACTTTTCCTGTGGTGTCACTTAGACGGTGACAGGAACTCTGCCTCTTAGGTAAACCTGGGCTATCTCAGGACAAGAGGTTTCGGGACAGGCTCAAGAGGCCACAGGATGGCCACTTCCCCGAAGCCAGTTCCCCTCCTCTTTCAGGGACTGACACATGGGTCTGAGCCCTCAGCAGCAGGATAGGCCGAGGCACTGATCTGAGGATGCTTTACTTCATTTGGGTTAAGTCTGAGTTGTAGAGAGTGCCACAGGCCATGATCCCACGTGTCGTGTTGTCTCTAGCTGGCTTCTGCCTGGATTTTGTTTGCAGTTGGTTGGGGTCAAAGCCAGATTGGTCTAAAGCTGAATTCATTCTGACAACTGAACCCCTTGTTCTTTGTCCAGTGGAGCCTATTTTAAAAGTCAGCTAACAGTTTAGAAGACTATTTTCATATAGCAAGAAAGTTAGCTGCTTATGTCTTTGCACTTTGGATGGTGAACTTTTTCCATGAAACAGACATATTTGTAAACATTGGGTTTTTTTTTTTTTTTTTTTTTTTTTTTTTGGTTAGCATTTTCCAGTGTCCAAAATGGCTTCCTTCCCTGGAATGTTCTCTGACTCATACTAACCCTTATCTGTAAGACATGTATTTGGATTATTATGTGGAAAAAAATAAAATAGCTTTTCAAAATGAAAGCGATGTTGGTTTTCTTGTCCTTCATCACAAGAAAGACTTTTGTTTTCTTTCTGGGATGTCTTTCCATACAGTGTGTTGAGTCTGTCATGTGGACCTACCAGCTGAACCTGAAGAAACCCGGAGAACTTCATTCTCCTTTTCATTCAGTCTGTTTCTCTAAACTGAAGTCCTAGATTTGTTATCTTCTTGTTTGAAGAAAGCATTTTAGGCAAAAAAATATAAACTTTTTAAACTAGTCTTTAGGGATCAGAATGGTGCAGATTTAAGGGAAAAAATTGCCTCTGGCTGGCTGCCTGGAACATCCTTCACTGCTGGAAGTGACTCTGGAGTGAGCTGGGATGATTAACTGAGGACACCTGCACTTAGAGCTCAGAAGCTGGGGAGGAGAGAGTATCTAGGATTGAAGGCAAACAGTTGCAGGCTTAATATGTAGCAGTGGAGAGGGAAGGCAACCTCCTGGCTTTTTTCCCAGGAGGGGGCAGCTCTCACAGCAGGGCCCATCTGCCTCAGCAAATTGACAGAAGATGGGTCCCATCTCCCAGACCCCCCCCCCCCCTCACATGCCTGCTAGGCTTTTTTCTCACTCTGGCCTAGATACCACCTCTCTTCTGTCTTCGCGTTGGCCTGGCTCCACGTCTGCTGTTCTCTAGCTTCTCTCCGAGGTGCACTTGAAGTCACTGATGGAGGGAGTGGATGAGCTGTGTAACGTTAGTGAAGGCAAGACTACCCTATGTAGGAATTGATGGCCCCTTAATGAAGAAGGAAACGGCCTTGTGTGTCACTTGCTGGCAGCCAGTTGCTCAGGTTTTGAGCTAAGCCAAGAGACTTTAGCTATGGGGATGATTTTGAGGTTAGCAGAGGGAATGTACCCGCTTTCAGCTGCAGCAGCACCTCACACACAACAGCTCAACGGTCAGGGCATTTTTAATTAAAGGGATCCACTGTTTTGAAGGGGCTGGACCCGAATCTCTTGCTTGTAGCACTTTCTCAAGCTGCCTCTTCATGTGTCTTGTTTTAGACCATGCCTCTCTCTGGCCCAGGCTGGCCTAGAATTGCTTCACTTTTGATGTTCTTTATCTTTGGTTTAAAAAAAAAAAAAGAAATGTTATTTTTCTTTATTTTGGGGGCAGTGGTATGTCCAGGCTGCCCCTAGAGCTGTCCTGTGGCCTTAGCATCCCAAGCTCTGGAATTGTAGACACGAGCCACCATTCCAAGGCAAACAGTGGGAATCTTTAAACCTTAAATGTCCATTTATGCACAACTCCGAGCAATATTTACTTACCTGGACAAGCATTAGCTGGTTTCGTTCAGCAGCAACAATTTGTGTTGATTGCTGGGTATTTGACCACGGAGGCTTGCAGGTCAGCACTTGTTTATTTGTGGGATTTTCCAGTTGGTACTGTTGAGTCAACTGGAAACTTCACAGAGTGAAGCCACAAATGGGAGCAGCAGTCGTATTCGTGTGTGTGCACATAGCCTCTTACGTCATTCCACACATACGGTGTGCCCAGTGTGGGCATGCATATCTGCATACATTATTCTACACATGCAATATACATTTGGGGTTGTGCTCTATTATTTCTTAGGCTTATAGCATGAACTACAAAGAGCTGTTGTGGAAGTCCAGCTTTGAGAAGTGAGTATAACCATGTGGTTCAGTGTTCAGCTAACAGTATGATCTTAGCCAGTATACTTTAGATTTATTTATGAGTACACTGTCACTTTTTTCAGGCACAGAAGAGAGCATCAGATCCTGTTACAGGTGGTTGTGAGCCACCATGTGGTGGCTGGGAATTGAACTCAGGACCTCTGGAAGAGCGGAGAGTGCTCTTAACCACTGAGCCATCTCTCCAGCCCACCAGTAAACTTTGGTTATGACTCAGGCTTAGCCATCATTAGAGCGGAGAGAGTGTGTAAGCCTGTAGAGCTGGGCCTATCAGCATTGTGCTTTTAGTGTACACAGGGTTTGGAGAGTGACCACTTAACCTAAGAACTTGGTAATTTTTTAAAATATGCTTCCTGTAGCTAGTATATTTTGTAAACGAAGAAAGGCACCAGGCCAGGAGCTCCCTAGCTTATGTAATTCATTAGGCCGTGATTCTCAGAACCGTATTTGTTGATAGTTGCTATTCATGAAGTCAGGTGGAAGACAGCCAATGTCACCAGGAATAACCTTGTCGGTAAGAGTTTTGTCCTCTGTCATATAGGATGGGAAAGAAGGCCACTTTGAGGAAGTGGGGATTTGGTTGGTTTGGGTTCGGTTCATTTTCTGTTTGTAAGGTAGGGCCTCACGTAGCCTGTGCTAGTCTCAAAACTTACAAAGTAGCTGAGGATGACCTTGAACTTGTAACTGTTGTGCTTCCCCGTCTAGAATGCTGAGACCACAGCTAGGTGCCACCACAGCAGTGTACAGTGGGTGGGATCAAACCCAGGGTTTCACGTGCGTGCGTGCGTGCGTGTGTGCATGCGTGCGAGCGTGCATGCGTGTGAGCGAGGCTGAGCCAAATCCTTAGTCCTGGTTTTCTTTTTACCCCACACAACTGGCCGTCATCTTTGTGGCTGGCTCAGACACATAAATATGAAGGCTTCTGGCAAAGCCTTGCTGGTTATTATTCCTGCTCATCACTGAAATTAAGGACACCTCCATAAAATCTGCAGGACTTAAGACGTGCTTCCTTAGATGTATTTACTGTGTCTTGTTTTACCTGCCCGCATGTGCATGCATTAACGCATGAAGACCAACTGGATGTCGGATCCCCAGCAAGCCTGATGGCAGGTGCTTGTCAGTCACTTGCTGGGTGCTGGGAATGGAACCCTTGTCCTCTCCACCAGCAGCCACACCAGCAGCCAGTTCTCTTAACCGCTAGGACACTTACATAGTGATTCAGCCCATTCAAGCTCTTACTTGAGCTCACTGTACCCTGTGAGGGCGGAAGGATTGGTAAATTCAGTGAAATGATTTGGCCCAAATGTCCACAAACTATAGTTTACCTGGGATTAGAACTTGGGAATTCCAGCTCTGAGTCAGCAATGGTGGATGCTTATTGCAGACTCCTTAATAGCAGGATATTTTTAATGGTATTTGATACCTAACAGTTTAAGTTGCGCTTACCCTTACTTAGGCCCACTGTTCTTTGTAACCCCAAATGGTCAGATAGTAAATGAGGCACAAGCTTAGGATTCTAGCATCTCAGGAAGTTGGGCCATTTCAAGGCCTACCTGAGATAGTTCTGCTCTACTTTCTAAAGTAAGAAACAGGGTTGGGGCTATAACTCGGAAGCATGATTGATTAGCATGTGAGGCTCCAGGGGCTCAGTCCTCAAACCAAAACTGTAGTAAGGGACTAGAAAGATGACTCGGTGACTAACAGAACTGGCTGTGCTTCCAGAGGACCCAAGTTCAATTCCCAGCATCCACAGAACAGCTTACTCTGCAGCTCCTGTTCTAGGGGATCCACCTGTGTAGGGAGCCGTTTGTGCTGCACCCAAACATGGTGCCGGCTTCCCGCCAAGAACTCAGCAAACAGAGCTGTTGCCCAGCCAAGAGACTTAATGCGCATGCACCACATAAGTCACAGCCCACTCTTGGGGCACGTGATTGAGCTACAGGAGGATGTACCAATCAGGTAGCAACACGAGTCTCCTAGGCATGTATAGCAGTGCATTTTTGCCCCCACGTGAGGAGAAGAGGAAGACAGTGGGGAGATTGCGGGAGACCCCACGTGGAGGGAAGGCCGAGAGGTACCACGTGGAGAGAGACTCGGTAAAAGAGATTGCGGGAGGTCCCGCGTGGACAGAGACTGGACAGAGAAATCGCTCATGGGGGACTGAGTGTGAGAGGTCGCCTAGACAGTAGAACTCGGTAGGGAGTTCCCGGCTCAGAAGTTTCCTGCTCAAGAAGCCCCCTGCTCAAAGTGCTGGACAATAAAGGTTATCCGCAAAAGCTGTTTGTTTGTTTGCACGCCTGTTCCTAGCGGCGGGAAGCGTGGGCGCGTGACACACCTGGCTTCCATGTGGTGCTCAGACACTGGCCAGCAAACACCCATAAGTTAGACAGACAAAAAGCTGTAGTAAGAAGGTGTCAGCAATCATTTCCATTTCAGAGTTTTATGTTCTCACTATAAGAACTTATTTGAGGACTGGAGAGATGGCTCAGTGGTTAGAGCACTGGCTGCTCTTCCAGAGGTCCTGAGTTCAATTCCCAGCAACCACATGGTGGCTCACAACCATCTGTAATGAGATCCGATGCTCTCTTCTGGTGTGTCTGAATATCTGAAGACAGTTACAGCGTACTCATATATACATAAAATAAATAAATCTTCTTATCTCAATTTGAGAATAGACCTTACTCCTGAGTCAAAGGGACACCCCCGTTTGTAAGTGAAGAATCCACTGATAACTGTGAATACAGTTCAGCATTCTAGATGGTGCAGAAAGTGGAGCAGAGCCATGCTGCAGGCCGGGGCAGAGGGCCAGGGACAGACTTCCTGCTGTGGTCCTGGGAAGTTTTCTATATGGACGAGAAGAATGAGGAGGTATGACCATGGGAGGTTGCCGTGGCCTCTGTGCCATGAAACTCAAAGCCAGAGGCAGACAAGTCTGAGCCGAGCTATCAGCCAGCTCTGAGGAACGTGTCAGGGATTAGCTCTTTGGCTCTCCCTCTGAGTGGTTTTAGCTCTCACTCCACTCATGTTTACCATCTGGCTTTGAGTAAGAAGTCTTCGAGTGATCTCCTCAGCAGGCCGAGCTGTGACAGGACTTGCTGTTCAGCTTTCTCCCTCGTCAGCCCTGGCGCCCAGCGCCCTCCGCAAAGTTGTGTCCACGTGTGTTCAGGCCTGGGATCAGAAGAATTCATTAGGCCTTAGAGACGGGGAAATGAACCTGCGGCCCAAGGAATCAGTGTGGTTAATGATCCAAAGTCTCTCTGTTGTCAAAACTAACAAGTGGCCTTGTCCTTAGGTGAGTTGTTCCTATCACAGAGGACACTCTCTGCCTGGGAGATGACACGCTCTGTCCGGTATGCAGTAGCCAGAGAGATACAAAGGGACTGGGATTCTTCTTTGGAAAGCGAAGCTTAGGGGTGTGGGTGTGAGAACAAAGCACCGCCTCTCCTCCCAGGGAGCTGGCTGCTCTCCCCTCCTGGGCTAATGTGCTCTGACTGGGGCTAAATGCCTGATGCTTCTGGACAGCACCCAGCCCCTCAGCAGAGCAGCCTCATTGGAGATACAGCTGCTGGTATTCAAGGACTAAGCCCTTTCTAGCTGCTTTGCTTTCACGGGGAACCTCCCGCGGTCGGCGGCTTAAGGGAGCCGTCTTAGCTGGGTTGGAAGAAATGACTAATCTCTGCATCTTCTCATGACGATACACAGAGGCTCTGGGAAAGATAAGCTGGTGGGGTGGGAAGTGGCTGGATAATGGTGTAAGAGTGCTAGGCTATTATTGTCTCAAAATCGCGGTCCCGGGTGTGCCAGGGCAAAGCAGTGTGGAGCGAAAGAGACTTAGATGCCTGAGCTCTCCGGCCCACGGGCAGCTGCATTCCCCTTACCTGCTCTACATCCCAGTGCCTGGGGAAACTCAGACTCTGACAAAGGCACACACGGGTATGTGAAGGAAAAGACTAGAAAAGATTTTCCAAGGGCGGAGGAGGCAGGAGGAGGCCCCAGCTCAGTGCTAAAGGGTGAAAAGAGAAGACAGGGAGGCCACGCAGACACTCAGCTGGCCCAGGTCCTGCGGGCTGCACACTGCCTGCTGTGCTTCAGGTAGCATGCTGGCTCCAGAGAGCTCCGGTGTGTTCCAGCACTAACTCAGTGGAAACTTGACCGGGACAGAGTGGCTCCAGTTCATAGGCTGACATGCTCAGTCAGGTGTGCAAGAAGGCCCACGCTCCAGGCATGCACCCAAACCATAGGAGCTGACATTTTAGACAAGGACACACTGGCTGCCTTAGGAAAGAGCAACCGTAGAAGAGCAGGATAGCTTTGGCTGAGGTGCTGAGGGACCAGCTCTGCAACCCCCTCCCCAGTGCCCACCACCATATAGAATAGGGTGGGGTGGGGACTGCTTTTCAACCTCCCTCAAGCCTTGCTCCTCTGTCCTCCTGCTTCTCCTGGGACCTAGAGAGCAAGATGTCCCTTCCCTCACTCTGCACAGCTGCCTACAGGGCAAGACAGGAGTTAGGAGGGTGGGTGGCTGGTTGGCCTCCATTGAACTTGCTCCAACCCAACCCTGAGTGGGTCTACAGTTCTGTCACCGTGGGCCATCAGTGGAATGAGGGCAGGGAGGACATGGTGGTGCTTCCCTGGTTCTCTTCACTGCCGTGTATCAGCTCATTACTGCATGGCTCAGGCGTCTCCCTTCTTTTGCTGTCCCCAAGGCTATCCCTCCCCAGTGTCACGCTCTGTCTACCACAATGGCAATGGTGTGGCTGTCTGCTTGGAGTTCCAGGTGTGGAGGGTGCCTCTCCCTCTTCTGGTCTGTTTACGGTGTGCCCCCATTCTCTTTGGGTGTCCCGGCTTTGTGCTCACTGAAGAAAAGTTTACAGACAATAGAGTGGAAATATTCTGCCATGAAAAAGAATACAGCTCCCAGTTTGGCACGGCTTGTGTTTTGTCTTGCCTTTGTGAAAAGGGTTTCGAGGCATAGTCTGGATAAACTAAAAGCTGGTGTTGCAACAGACAGTGGAACAGGCCAGGGAGGTGGCTGCCATCCCTCTGAGAGGAAGCCTTCCTGCTTGAAGCCCTGATTTAAAGACCCAAGAGTTGAAGGAGAAACAATCATTTAATTGATTATAAGATGTGCCTTAAAAATGCCTGGCTAATACCTAGGAGACTCAGGGCACCTTATAATCAATGGAGTTTTACAATGTCCCCTTTGTTTTTTGGGTTGTTTTTTGTTTGTTTGTTTTTGTTTTTCTGGTTGGCTCATACAATCACGGCATATACTCCTACATTCCACGATATTTTGCTGGGAAGTGTAAGCGGTTCTGTCAGTTGGTAACCCACCACCTTGCCACCATCAAAGACACCTTAAAACAGTCCCAGTATGTGGTGGTTCCAAACAAAATGGCCCCCGTCGGGTTAAATGTTTGAATGCTTGGTCCCCAGTTGGTGGAACTGTTTGGGAAGATTCAGAGGTGTGGCCTTGCTGGAGGGGGCATGTCACAGGGGGTGGGCTCTAGGCCTCTAGGCTTCAGATCCTGTCAAGCTCTCTACCTCTGCCTCCAGGTTGTCTCGTCTCCTCTTGTCACTCACAGCTTCCACTATAGCACCTGCCTGATGCCATGATTCCTACCATGAGAGTCATGGACACCACACTCCTGAGACTGTAAACCCACAGATTAAATGCTTCCTTTTGTCAGTTGCTTACGTCTCGGCTGGTGGTCTCTTCACAGCAATAGAAATGTAACTGAGACACAATGAATCAAGAAGGGGAGAAACTGGGACCAGTGTCTCCAGCCTTCTCCCCAAGAGTCTTTACTTCTTCATCGGCCCTAATCAGAGTTCTGAAATATGGTATTTTATCTCTCTGTTTTTCTTGCCCACTAACTGCAGTCTATTAATTAATGCCATCAGACTCCTGTGACCCCCCTCACTGACTGCCTGGCCTCCACAGCTTTGCTGAATGTGACTCTGCCCTGGGTAGCTCTCTCCCTGAGAAGTGATTGCAGATCTTAGCTTATGCCGACCCCCTGCCATGGCTGCCCAGAGCGGCCATAGTGCAGCTAGATGCTTTGTCTTGATTAGCTCTTAACTTCCTCCCTGCCTCTCTCTGACACTGCTGCAGCTGGCCCTAAGCTGTAGGTTAAAAAAAAAAAATCTATGAAGCTCGGCCTCTCCTCCCCTGCACTCCCAGCGTTGTTCTGAGCTGTGGAGGAAAGCGGGTGGGGGCAGTGTGGTGGGTGATCCTTTCTCCTCACCCAGTGGAGCCTCCCAGCAGGAGTTCAAGGTCACTAGCAAACAGCCTGACCAACTGTCATCATTTGACTTTGTTAAAGATGGAGATCCATCCCATATACATCCACCAAACCCAGACAATATTGCAGATGCCAAGAAGTGCATGCTGACAGGAGGCTGATATAGCTGTCTCCTGAGAGGCTCTGCCAGATCATGACAAATACAGAGGCAGATGCTCTCAACCAACCATTGGACTGAGCACTGGGTCCCCAGTGGAGGAGTTAGAGAAAGGACTGAAGGAGCTGAAGGGGTTTGCAACTCCCACAGGAAGAACAATATCAATCAACCAGACCCCCCACAGCTCCCAGAGACTAAACCACCAACCAAAGAATACACATGGAGGGACCCATGGCTCCAGCCACATATGTAGCAGAGGAGGGCCTCATTGGACATCACCGAGAGGAGAGACCCTTAGCCCTGTGAAGGCTCAATGCCCCAGTGTAGGGGAAGGTGGGAGGGAGTGGGTGGACGGGGGAACACTCTCATAGTGGGTGGGGGGCAATGGGATAGGGTGATTCCTGTGGGGAAACTGGGAAAGGGGATAACATTTGAAATGTAAATAAAGAAAATATTCAATAAAAAACATAAATAAAATAAGTCCCTTGGGGTGGGGTATGGTGAGGATATTGCTCTGTGCCATTCCTCAAACTAGGATCAGAGATTGGTGCTGTCTCTGTCTTTTTCTGTCTCTCTCCATCTGCTTCTGTCTGTCTGTCTGTCTGTCTCTCATCACTGTTGCTTTATTCATTAACCATGCAACTCTGTGCAGTTTGATGTATTTTATTTTATAAAAACAGCCCAAAAACAACAACAACAACAACAACGACAAAAACAAAAAACAAAAACAAAAAAACAAAAACAAAAAAAACACCACTAGGGCAAGGAGGAGACAAAGAAGAGACATCTGCATATTGTGAACAAAAGACTGCATTCCCAAGTGAAAAAGGTCCCCAGAAATTACTGTAAACATAACAACCAACAGGAAGTGAAGCCAGGGGCAGCAGTCCTGGGTGAAGAGGCAGGAAGAGGCTGGACCTCACCGCTGAAGCCTAAGGTAAGTTCCTGAAACCTGGAAGGTCTCTTTGTGATCCACCTGAAAATATAGTCAGGCCATACAGTAGGACAATAGAAGAGATTAGACCCCCACTAAGGGATCCTCCTGCCTCAGCCTCCAGAGTGGCTGGAATCCCATGCATGCTGACTACGCCCCACTAGATGTGTGTGTGTGTGTGTGTGTGTGTGTGTGTGTGTGCAATGGCTGGTATTATACTGTCCTGATCTATGTGTGGTCTTCCTCCAGCCATCAGAAGGGACAGTCCTTCCTGCCATGGTCTGCCAGAGTTTCATCATCGAGAACACCTGCACAGCTGGCTCATCTGAGCCGGTTGTTCGCTAACAGGAACAGCCTTGTCCTTGGCTGGCGGAAGAGACTCCTATAGGAACCTCAGACTGGCCATGGTGTCTGGGAAGCAGCTCTCTGAATCACTCTTCAAATCCTCTGCAAACTCAACACCTCACAAAGTTAGGAACCCAGAAGACCAAGGCCATTTTTACAGAGTAGGAATTAGCTGGGGGAGGGACTGTGTATGAAGGAAGGAAGGTTACCCCACCCACCCTGCCCTGTAGACACAGGGTAACAGCCCAGGATTGAGTGGCTTCTGAGGCCTCCCAGCTGACTTAAACCCTAGTTGATGTGGACCCAGAGGTTGTTGTGTGACCAGTTCTCCTCCCATCTCCAGTTCCTCCAAGCCACCAAGCAGTCCCAGAACATTCAGCTCAGCGGCACCCCACGGCGCTCTCTCTCTCTCTCTCTCTCTCTCTTTTTAGTGTGTGTGTGTGTGTGTGTGTGTGTGTGTGTGTGTGTGTGTGTGTGTGCACTCGAAACAGAGACATGACTATAAGAGCTCAGGCTGGCGTGGAGTGTTTGAATACTCTCCTGCCTCAGTCTTCTGAGTACAGGGACCATAGGTATACACCACCACATTTGATTCCTGTTGTTTTCTTTCCTATGACGTTCCAATCCTCAGCCCTCCTTTTCACTTAGCTACTATGGCTCCCAGCCCCCTTCAGTCCTGAGGCTCCCCGCCAGCTTTCCTAGTTACCGTCTCTCCAGTGATCTGCTTCTCTGCTCTGAGAAGGTCGAGAAGGTCACTGTTATTTCTTTTTCTTCTTGTGCGTGACATGTCTCCTTCCCTTTGGAGTCTACCTCACTTCCAGGAAAACACGCACACACATACAAGTGCACACACATGCACAGATGCACACATATATGCACACATGGCATACATATGTATACACATGCACACATTCACACACATGCATGTATGCACACATGCATATTCGGCACACATAAATGCATGCCACTCCACAGCTCAGCTAAGTCCAGGGTACGGAAAGGAGGTGATGCTGTCTTCTTTAGTAACATCCCTGGCTCTGCCGGGCACCACACAGGAAGCTGCCATGCTCACGTGGATGAAATGGCATCTCCCACGGTGGTGATAGGAGCCTTGGGATCCAACTCTGTGTCACATGTGGTAGCAACAGGTGTCACAAAGCTGTCCTGGCTGTCTCCCCACTGCTGAGTCTTCCAGACGAGTAATGAGTCCATGACCCAGAAAGCCTTGAGTCCCTTGGGAGACCGAAACGGGAGGACATTTCTCTTTACACTCGGGCCAGCTCAAGCTACAGAGTAAGACCCTGTCTCAGGCAAACTTTCTAACCCCCCTGTCCCCATTTCCTGAGTGCTAGGATCACAGACACGTGCCACCACGTGTGTTCATGTGGTGCTGGAGGTCAAATGGAGGGCTTTGCACACTCTAGGCTAGCCCTCAGCAGGCAGAGCCTCACGCCAGCCCCATCTTTTGCTTTAGCCTTGGCAGAAGAATCCATTAGGGCAAAGTGACTTTCTTAGAAAGTAAATCTCTGGTTTGGTACCCATTTTCCCTTAGACCTGGGGACTAAATGTGCCCCAGAGTCTGGCCCTTCTCTGGCCTCTCCCACCTTGCACAGTGTGGTCCGGGATGAGGCCTGCCCTCTTTATACCTGGGGCTGTAAGTTAAAGACTGCAGTGGAGGCAGGGTGTGGGGTGGGGGTGGGGGTAACAAGGGGCTTCCTGCCAGCCAATCGGAAGCAACTGCCTGGGCTCTGGGCTCTGTATCATCTGTTCCTGCTAAGACAATCATCAACATAAAAGGCTAATTGTATTAATCACCAAGGCACCCATCCTGAGTCCCCATCCCCCTCGAGAGAATTATGAATTGCCACTGCAGATGGTCCCACTGATTGAAAGCAGTACTCAGCAGGAAGGAGGACCAGATCAGATTACACACCATTAATTAAAAACTTCCCCTGACAAATGAGAGACAGGAGGCACGCACCAAGGACCTGCCTGGTTGGGTCTCTGTCCTCTCCAGACCCTTTGTCCCCAACCAGCCCCAGGGACTGTGGTGGTGAGGCCTCCTCCAGATGGAGCCCCTGATATCCGGAGCACCGAAGGCTGACTCTTCGGTTGTCCAAACAGATGGCCTGCTGTCCTAGTAACAGGGAAGGAGAGGCTAACCTTCACTTTCTCTTCTGCCAACCTCTGATGATCTTCTTCTTCATTTCTCACACTTGGTCCTTCCTTACAGAGGGTGCTAAAGGACTATCTGTGAAAATGGTCCCTAGCTCTCCCTCAAGCCACCCTCTTGCTCTTTTGGGTCCCTTTGGGGAGTCTCTGTGACCACGATGACCAGCAGAGTGACCATCTGCAGGAGGCAAGAAGGCAGTTTAGTGAAGCACGATGAAGTAGCTGGTGTTGGGTCAAACTTCGGGAGTCTAACCACGAGTAGCAGCTCTATCTAAGCACAGCAAAATTTGGTGAAAATTTTCCTGGTGATAATAATTCAATCCTGTGTGCACGGTAAAGCTTAGGATGCAACTACATCGGCATTCTTTTTAAGTACGTGTGACATGTGTCATAAAGATGGATTCTAACGAGGTCGTGAGAAGGATCTAGGGGTGTCCTGTGTGTTCTAATCCACTGTACACCAGGTCACCAGGTTACTAACCACTTCCACTCTGGGCATGACAGGTTATGCATTGTAAGTTTTTGGTTTTTTGTTTGATTGATTCAGGGTCTCGATGTGTAGCCCTGGCTGTCCTGGAACTCCCTCTGTAGACCAGGCTGGCTTTTAAGGCAGAGATTCACCTGCCTCTGCCTCCCCAAGTGCTGGGATTAAAGTCTGTGCCGTACCACTGCCTGGCTGCATCTGTCCCTTTGAAGAAACAAGCCTGTGTGTTTAACACTCCTGGTTTCTCGTGCTCATCTGTGAGCTCAGGGACCCCTGTGTCTCTCACACCTAAATCTGAGGATTGCCAGAGCTGCTCTGGAGTGGTGGGCGGAGAAACGCCCTCTTCCCACCCCTGCATCGAAGCAGCTGCTGTCATTTTGGCTCATTTGGAGCTGCAGGTTCTGAATTTTCCTCTTCTTGATCAATTACTGCCTCTTCTCCCTCCCCAGCCACCCAGCTTCAGTCACTCATTCATCAAACTTTTATTGAGCACCCAGTGTGTGCCCGGCTCTGGGGGCATGGAGATTATTTGTCAAGAGGCTTAAAAGCCTACTGCAGGAGCTCTCTGCTACCACACTCTTCCTTCCGTGGCTGCAGCTTGTCTGAGACCCCATGGAGCTCTATTTTAGAAATTTCTAATTGGGGAGCTAGGGACAACTTAGGGGAATGGAGTCAAGTGACCTTTGGCTAGTCAATCATAGCTTCTGTTCACTCACTTGTACACAGATGAACACACACATACAGACGCACACACATATATACACACAGACACACACAGAGAGACTCACACATACACACAAGACACACACACACACATATACACACAAAGAGACAGACACACATAAGACACACATACAGACACATACACACACAAGACACACACACAGAAACACACAGACAGACAGACAGACAGACAGACACACACACACACACACACTGCCGTCCCTGCTTATAAAAGGCCACAAGACGCCCTGGGGCTTTTCAAGATTGTGTAGATGGAGGAGAAGGTTCAACTTGGAGAGATGAAGATGCCAAGATAGTCCTTGGCACCAATGATATCACAGAATGTAGAACGCAGATGCTGGGCCACCCCAGCAGCTACTGCAGTAGTCACAGGTTGCCTCCATCGACTGCCCCTGAAAGACTCTGGCAGTTCCTCCCTCCCTCCCTCATCCTGGCCCAGTGGAAGATGCCGGAAAAGGACTTTAGCACTTGTCTTTTTTTGTTATTGTTTTTTAATGGATTTGGCTGCTGCATCTCAGGGTACCATGGTGATGGGTGCCATAGTGATCAGAACTGACTTCAATTGGCTTATCTCCTCATCCCAGGGTCCCTCCCCTGCCCCACCCCCACAAAGCTCCCAGGTCAGTGGACCTCAGAGAGAAGGAGGCAGGGCTCCCAGTAAACTGACCCAGTGGAGGGTAGCAATCTACTTTTCTCCTTTCTCTCCTCCCCTAGCAACTCCCTCTTCCCTCTCTCCTTCCCCTCCCTTTCAATCATCCCCCTTCCCCTCTCCCTTCCCTTCCTCTCCCTCTCAAGCATCCCCCTCCACCTTCCCTATTCCCCTCACTCTCAAGCATCACACTCCCCCTCCCACTTCCCTCCCATTACCAACAGCAATTGTATCCAAACCCAATAATTACAGTAACCGCGACAATAATCATCATTTATTGGAGTGCTCTACCAGTTAACTCCCCAAGGCATTCTCTAACTCATCGTTGCCACAGCACCGCCAAGGGAGAAGTGTGCCCATTTTACAGTGGAAAAGCTGAAATCCGGAGAGGATACCCCACCACCCCACGACCTCCTTTGATTGGCAGAGTAGATGTATGTATGGCAGCCATCAACATGTAACAAAACCAACTCAACCCCCATGGCCTTTTAGAGGCTGTAATGTCCACTGTCTGGGTCATTCTATGATTTCATTGTTTAACAGAACTTAACAGCTTCTTTGGGGCCACAATGCTGAGAATCAGACTTTAGAGACTTCGGGTCCAGGAGTGTGAGCAACACGGCAGGGGGAGGGAGGTGGGAAGGATGGAGGCTTCCTGTGAGAAGGTTCTTTTATGTCACCTTGTGCCAGGTTGAGACCTTTCTGAGAATTTGGGAAGTAGGAACAGAGGCCTTTTGGAAGAGCGACCTTTGTCCTCCAGAAACCCTGAACCACACCTAGAACAGAGAAGCTCTGGCTATCCCAAAGACTGGTGTACCCCTCTTCTCAGTGGGAAAGATTGGGGGTTCAGAAGCTCCCTCATCAGAGTCCAAGCAGAATGAATATTTGGACCTCAATTCCCCTTTCTTCGAGACTGGGATCCAGAGCCCCAGGATGTCCACTGGGGTCCTGCTGTGTGACTTCCGCCTCCTTTTGCTCTTGTCGTTGAGAAACAAAAGGGTCATGAAACTAGAACGGTGATGATGAGAACGAGAAGGTATGTAGGGGGAACTGGGGGGTTTGGGGAGACTAGGGAGAGAGGACTGGAGGGAAACTGCGATAGCCTGGGGGACTAACGAGGGGGCACTGGGGGAAACTAGGGGACTAGGGAGGGGGAACTGGGCAGGACTCGGGAAAGAGGGTAATAGAATACATGTAATATGAAAGCAACATTAAAGCAGATGTGGAGGACCTCAGGTGAGGATCAGCAGGAAGTGCCCAGAAGGGATTGGGAAGGGAGCCAGGTAGGGGATCCACAAAGCATGAATGAAAATGGCCAGACAAAACGCATCACGTGTAAAAATTTATACACGGGAAGAAAGAGGAAAAGGGGGGAAGGCAAGGAAGGCCTTGGAAATTTAACGGGATGGATTTACCCTCCAGATCCTCTGTTTATCCATGTAGAAGCTGATCATGGTGGTGTAGCTGAGTCCCAGCTATTTCTCAGGGCAAAGTATGTGGGGGTGGCAGGGGTGGGGGCATTGTGACTATAAGGTCAGCCTGCACAATGCATCTCAAGAGAGAAGTGGAAAGGAAACAACTGGTTAGAAATAAAGACTGGTACCTACTGTTAGGACACATGGCTAAATCTCCTGACCCCCCCCCCAAACACCAGAGACACCAAAAACCAGGACACACAAGGCATGCTGCCCACCTGCGGGCTACCCTGGAAGCCCAAGGGGCCAGAGCGTGTCACACGCTCACTTCTGTGTCCTCTGAGTTCGTCTGTGAGTCTTTCTTCTGGGGCTCCAGGTCTACCACTTTCTCCACCTTTGTGGTGCCCACAAGGATGGCCAGTCGCTGGGCTATGGTCTTGGTGTCAGGGAACAAGATGAAGTTGTAGATCAGCGAAGCCAGGACAGCCCCTGTGAGCGGTCCTACCCAGAAGATCTGAGGAGAGAGACGTAGGTGTGAGCACGGGGTGAACACAGGTAGTTTCTGGAACCTGCCTGCTGACGGCCTCCCAACCCCAGCCCCAGAGACTAAGTCCCTACAAGGCAGGAACCTGAGGACTATGAGGGTGAGGGGACCTTGCCTTCCCTGGAGTGGGACCTTGGAGGGTGCAGCCAAAGCTCAAGCCGAGCTCCAGTCTCCGGTACCCATTCCGGCATCTCCCTCTCCCCTCTCCTGTTTTAGCTCTCACTACTGCTGTTTCTGTCTGTGCTTCTGTGTGGTCTATTTCTGTTTGTCTTTTCTTTATTCAAGTTTGAAATTTGGTCCAGCTGGAGAGATTGAGAAGGAAACAGCCAGAACAAGAAAGCCTGGGCCGAGGCTGCAGTTTCTGCCCTGGCCCCATTTTGTGTGAGTCCCTGGATACTGCAGGTTGGAGCTGAATGTCAGTGCAAGCCAGGACACTCACCTTGGCGTCTTGGATGTAGGGGAATCTTCACTCCTGAGGGGTTTAAATAGCCCGGGGACAGGAGCTGGCTTATTTGAGTCTATGTGGATTTTCTAATGGCAAAACCTGCTATCTCGATTCCTTCTGCCTAGGACACACCCTCACCCCAGGTTACCAGTGGAGGACCTCACCCAATGGACCGCAAACTTCCCAACAATGACTGCAGGGCCAAAGGAGCGAGCTGGGTTCATGGAACAGCCAGTGAAGTAGATCTGGTAAGGAAGCATAGAGCAAAGACTGAGGGGTTTGAGGCAGCCTGAAGGAGGACATTCCCACGGCCTAGCTCAGACCACCCCCACTAGTCCCATATTAGAGGATGTTCCTTCAGCCACAAGACATGAGGGGCTCAGGGAGAGACATCTCCTGGCCCTTTAGGCTCCTATAGCCTTTAGGGCCTTAGGGTCGTGGTCGTCTAGGGAGGGCTCCGGTATGTGCGCACGCACAGCGTCTCCCTTTGTCCCTTACCCCAATGAGGTGGCCCAGTGCCACAGAGGTCCCAATCATGGCAGCTGGGGACCCCAAGGTCTGCCGACCGTCCATGGAAGCAAAGACACAGAGCACTAGCTGCAGCGTCAGAACCAGCTCCACGGCCACCGCCTGGCCCGTCGAAGTGCTGTTGTGGACCTGGGCAGAAAGGATTGCATCGGGGTGGACTTGGGCTCTGAGCACAGGGTAGTGAGACCCCCTTGTCCTATCCCCCCCCAGCTGAGGGCTGACATCCCATCAGAACCTAAGGAGGTCTGCGCACAGCCCACATCACATCCGCCCGTCTCCCACTCGGCCATCTAGTGAGGCCTGTGGTTTTCGGGGTTCCACCGAAGTAAAGGAATGGGAACGTCTGAAGACAGAATGGAAGGGCTGCGGGTAGGTTTTTGAAGCAGATGGAGCAAAGACAGTCAGGGGAGTGGATCAGGCCCAGCAAACGGGGAGGCCACCAGGACACAGTACAAGGCCGGTTAGGTAGGGCCTTTCCCTGGAGCCCAGCTCTGCTTAGCTGCCTGGTCCTCCTGATTCCCTCCCCTTCATATTGTCTCTCTCTGTCCCATCTGCTTATCACTGTGTTAACATTCCTCTCTAGCCTAGGTGAATGCTTCAGTCTGGCTCTCTGGAACCCGGGGACCTGCTCGGAGCGGCTACGTGTGTGTGTGTGTGTGTGTGTGTGTGTGTGTGTGTGTGCGTGTGCGCGCGCGAGTGTGCAGCACAGTATAATTTCCTTCTGCCTGGCCTCCCACCTCCACCATCTGACACCCTCGGGTGCCCTATCCCCTGACGCATGCCTGGGTCTCTTTGCACCTACCACGTTGACCCCAAGGGTCTCTCGGACACCTCCTGGAGTTACCCCATAAAGAAGAGCAGCCCCGACTGTGGCTCCAGCCAGCTGGGCAGCTATATAGGCCACAGCCCGAGGCAGAGAGATATGGGATCCCACGAGGTAGGCCAGGGTCACAGCGGGGTTGGCGTGGGCGCCGCTGGTCTTCCAGGAGATCTGCACAGCTGTGGCTGTGGCCAGGTTGAAGGTGATGGCAATCTGCAGGACCGAGGGAAGTGCCACAGGCCAGGGCAGGACGGAGCCCACACCAAAGAAAACGTACAGCCCCGTGGCCAGGAACTCAGCAAAAAGCGCCTTACTGATGGCGGTCCAAAGCCCGCCAACCAGCAGGTAAGCCCTGCTTCGCAGACCTGGCTCCATGTCACCTTCTTCAGGTCGGCTGCCCCTTCTCCCCAATTCTCTCTGTGCCTGCAGGTCTCTTGACCCCTCCCCAACTCTACTGGCCTCCCCAGCTGTGGCAGCCTCACCAGCCCAGCGAAGGTGCCCCCAGCACACTGCTGGCCTTCGGAGCCAGCTGCTCAGGCTGATGGGGAGCCTGCTGACATGGGTTGCGCATGTCTGGCAGGGGGGTGGGGGGGTGGGGGGTAGGTAGAGAATGCTCACGTGTCTGCTCCAGCTCGGGCTCACCTGACAGGAGGGAGCCAGACCAGTAGGTGGGAAGACTGGGCACTGAGTTGGAACCTCCCAGGACTGGGTGCCAACCGAAGTCTAGTCTGGGAGCTGGGGACTTGGGGGAGTAGAAGTCAGATCCCTAATGTCAGCTTAGAGACAGCAAGATCACTGGGAACCCCAAGTCTAAGGCCTGCTTCAGGGGCGCCTGTGTCCTAATTGCCTAGTCTCTCCCTCTAAAAAGGTGGGGTGTATTCTGTATCCCCATAAGCCTAGGTGTGAAATTAAGTTTTTTCCCACAGTCTCCCCCTAAAACATCGCTTCCAGTTTGCAGGCAGGAGCAGTCAACTTGATTGGGGATGTGGTCCTGGCTGTGTAGAAAGGAGCACGGAGCTAGGGTTCATCACAAGGACGCCCAAGCCATGAGAGCTGCCGTAAGTGGCCCCGAATAGTTCTCCCGTCCACCGGTGGAGACTCCCTGTGCTCTTTCCCTCACTTCCTGCCTCTCTGCCTCCCTTCACGGCCTTGCCCTCAGAGCCCCAAGCCCCCGTGATTTATTAGATCGGATGGATTTATCTACTTATGTAGCTATGTCCATCTTGAAGTGTCACCCAGACGCATTCCCTCTGTGGGGCTGTCCTCAATTCCTGCATCCTGCCCTACTCTGGCTGCACCTGGTTAACTGCAGGCTTCTCAAACAGGGTCTGTCCCAAAATGCAACCCTCCCTGCCTCCCACTCTGTTGGTAGCACCCAAGAAGTGTCCTTGACCCCACCTTCCTGACAAAGGCATCTAACCCTGCTGGTTTTGAATCCCGTGTGGTCCGGGCTGCACCTTGCTCCTGATAAACCTTGCAGCCGTTAGCCCGTCCGCCCTCACCTTGCCTTAGTCAGTTCTCCACACTGCGGTCTGAATGATGCTTTGAGAAATGTGACGCTTAGCTGCCTGCTGTCCTGCTGCTGTCTCTGCTAGGCTGGCCACCCACCCTCTTTGGAGGTCTGAGCCAGAATGACAAGGTCCTGTGGTGTCCCACCCCTCCTGCCTCCCTCACCTCCTTCCTTTATCCCCCGACATCCTGGGATGAGCATCCTGCCATCTCCAGGGACCCCGTCCCATATTCTGCCTGGACCTCCTAACCCATCCTTGAGGACAGCTTCCAATGCCACCTGGTCTGTCCTGAAGACATCTTTATGCCTACGCCTTTCCAAATACAAGTCAGCACACCTTTGCCACGGTGTTACTATGTCTCCCAAACAAGGTGATAAGCCCTGGGGGGGGGGGGGAGGGAATCACGTTTTGTTCTATATATAGCGCCCTGCACAGAGACTTGGTAATGAGAGCAGGTGACTGCGTGGTTGGTCTCATTCTGCTCTGCTGTTTCTACAGCCACCATCCTGCCCCCTCACAGGACTGAAACCCTCTGACATCTTCAAGGGAAATATCCAATTCAGGCTCTGCCGTACCCCGCCCCCTCCCATTCTGTCCTGGATTTCCCTTCCTCTCCTCAGAGGAACCCTTGGTTTCTTACTGGGCACAGCATGCTCTTGCCAGTGCCACGCTGCCCCTCCCCAACCCCTCCACTGCCCATTCTCATTCCCATCCACATCTCTCTGCCTGCTCTGTGTTGCCAGGCCCAGCTGGTGGGACTGAACACCGCTCGGGCACAGGCGTAATGGGAGGTCTCGGTCTCCTCTGTGACTGTCATGCCTCCCCCGTTCCTGATGTGATGCTGGATAATCAGAATTGGTGGGACATCAGCTTAGAGTCAGTTCCAGGATCTTTGATGCTGGACAATACACCCTTGACCCCCAGGCTGAACCTGCCAGGACCAGGCACACCAAGCTCCCCCTGGCCTCATCAGGAGTCGAAACTCTGCTTAGTAATCTTCCCACTGTCCTACTGGCCCCAGACCATTCTCTCCTCTTTTTGTTTATTTGCTTATTTTTATTTGTTTGTTTGTTTTAAGATTTATTTATTACATTTATTTATTTAAGACTGTAGCTGTCTTCAGACACACCAGAAGAGGGCAGCAGATCCCATTACAGATGGTTGTGAGCCACCATGTGGTTGCTGGGAATTGAACTCAGGACCTCTGGAAGAGCAGTCAGTGCTCTAACCACTGAGCCAACTCACCAGTCCGTTTTGCTTTGTTTTAATACAGAATCTCTCTGTGTAGCCCAGGCTGTCCTATTACTCGGTCTGTAGACCAGGCTGGCCTCGAACTCTGCCTCCCAAGTGTTGGGACTGATGGCTGTGCTGCCACCACCCAGCCACTCTCTCCCATTCTTAAAAAATTATGGTTATTTACATTTTTGTTTCATTACATGTATGTGAGTATTTGCACATGTAGTTTCAGAGGACAACCTTCAGGAGCCAATTCTCTCCTCCTACCCTGTGGGTCCTGGGGCTCAAACTCAGAGAGTCTCAGGCTTGGCACAGCAGATGTCTCTCTCACTGGGCCTTCCCCCGTCTGTCTCCCCTGTCCTTCAGACTTCTGCACTCTGCCCAAACTCCTCCCTCCCTGAGTTCCCGCAACTGTAGCTCAACCTCCCATCCTACGCAGAAAGCCAGGTGGCCAGCAAGCCTTCTCCCGTCCTTCCTTCTCAGCTGTGGCCTTTCTCTTGTGTCAGCGATCCTTCCAAAATGCCACACTGGTCACATCACCCCACTGCCCACAAAAGCTTCAATGGCTCCCCATTACCTCAGGTTCAAGTCTAAATGTCTACGTCCTCCTCCACACAGAAGGGAGCAGCATTTCTCCTGTCTCTCCCCCAGGACAGTTCTCAAGTGCAGATCCCTTGTGAAGCCCTGTGTCCCTCCCCAGCAGAATCAGAGGGAGCTACACAGAGAAGGTAGGCTTGAGCAACAGATGAGGAAATCTGAGGGGTGCCCCCGGCTTACCTCAAAGGCCTGCTTCCCAGCCCTCTCTTGGGAGGCCACTTACCACAGTCCCCATATCTGACCTAGCCTGGCTTGGGACGAGTTGCGACCGCAGCGGACAGGAGCACGTTGACTGTGGGCATGTGTAAGGTGCCCCTCACCCACTGCTTGGCTTTGTGATCTCAGCACCTCACTTGTAAATCGGGTATTGTTCTTCTGTCCCCGTGTGTTGGGAGAATCCGCTGCAGACACCTGGGAAGCGCCTCTAGTCAGGTTCACCTCCGGGGTACAGCAGTGAAAATTAGCTGCAAGGGGAGAGGTCTTGACCTCTCTGGTAGGTCATGGCCAAGGACTACCTGCAGGACCCCCCCCCCCCGTTTCGGAGGTACAGGGCTTTAAATGCAGCAATGGCTCCTTTTAAGATCACAGAGGACAGAGCCTCCTTGGATCCTGCTTAGCCTGAGACAAGGTCTTTTACCCCCTACAGGCAGGCATTGCCCAGTTCCTGTTTTTCCTGCCCCAACCAGCACCTTCCTAGGTTCTGGTAGTCCTGACTCTAGTGCCAGTCTTAGAACTCAGAAGCCATTTGTCCCAGTCTCACACCTGGCTGCTTTCTGGATGTCCCCTTCTGATGAAGCTTTCCCAGCCCTGGGGAGGTGAGGCCAGCAAGAGAGAGCAAAGGAGGGAGGAGCTCAGACAGCTTCATGTTACCTCCCTGACCCCCACCAAACACTGACAGGCTTTGAGATGGATGCTCTCTAGTTCACTGTTGACCAGGGAGGGGTCTGAGCTGAGATCAGAGCTTCCCCCAAATCCGTTCTCCTGCCCAACCATCTAACCAGCTCCTTCCTGCCCACCACTGCCCACATTTAGCTTCCGTCCTCTTCTGTGTATCCCAGAGCCTGGTCCATCCAGCTCTGATGGAAACTGGCAGCTTCCAGAGGGAGGCATAGATTGCGGAGGAGGGGCAGCCTTCCAACGGAGGATCTGAGTTCTTCCTACACTCCATCTTGAGGCAGAGAAGTGTCTCAGAGAGCTGACAGACCATGTGGGCCTGGGTGTGGCTTCACACAGGTGTGCTTGGGGAACACATGTCCGCCTGGCTCTTTGAAAGTGAGTGGAGGCCAACTGGGGTGGGGTGGGGGCGCCAGGTCTGTGGCTCTGCATACCTGGATTGATCATACGTTTGCTTAGAGAAAGGGATCAGACAGGGAAGATATAACCTCCCTAAGCACAGCTGACAGCCAGTGCCACAGCTTGGAGCCCAGAGGCGTGCAGGATTAGTGTGTGTGTAAGTGTGTGTGCTGGCGTGGGTCTTTCTTTGTCAGGCCATGAACCATTACATGCAGGTGCACAGTGCCCCCTGCTGGCCAAACAGCCAAACCACAGCAATCTACCAGCCCTGGTTGGATCCTCACCCAACCAAGAGCAAGGAAGATGTCACCTGCAGGAAGCTGCAGGTCTGTAGGTAACTCCCACTGGCTAGATGCCCCACCCATGCTGAGGATCTTATAGGCCCCCTGTGTACTCTGTACCCTTTCGGGGTCCATCAGAGTGGGGTTTGCAAATCAGAGTTGTCTGAAAGCTGGAGTGAGACTTTGTTCTCTTCTGAACCCTCTCCTGGGTAGTGATGTGACTGTGCTAGTGAGAGGCTGCTCCCTGGTGGCCCTGGGAACCTAAGCCCGAAGCATCCTTTGTGCTCTTCAGGAGCCCAGTCCTTGTCTGGCCAAAGAACTGTCGAGTATGGATTTGGTGGGCGAGTCTGCCCCCTGCTGGCTAGACCTGACACTTGCAGCCAGCAGGGCAGTTTCCATCCCCACCCCCATCAGGAAGTCAGCGGGGCAGATAGGCCTGGGTCCAGCGGTTTCCTCTGCCTTGCGACCCCAGGATGTTTTGAAGGAGGGCTGGGTGGTCCGGCCTCCTAGCCTGGGTCGGTAGCTTCTTCCCACTCTTCTGGGGGCAGAGCTGAGGCGAGAGGGAGAGAGATCTGCTGAGGAGCAGTGGCCTCGGGAGTGTTTGGAGAGCAGACCCCATTGCTCATCCATCTCTCAGAGGGGCTGTCCTTACTAGTGTCTAACCCCCGGTCACCGTCTCATTTTCTCAAAGCAACCCATGTGGCAGGTAAATATATACCACCGTAAGGGTCCGTCACTCCAGCTGCAGCAAGCAAGGCTGGTCAGTGGTCAAGTGCCAGCACTTGAGAGGCAGAAGCAGGCAGATCTCTGAGTTTAAGGCCAGCCTGGTCGACACAGCAAGTTCCAGGACAGTACTACACAGAGAACCTTTGTCTTGCAAAACAAACAAACAAAAAAGATTTGGATGCCAGTGGCCACTCTGGACTCCTTAAGGACTCCGGGAACTGAGTAGCTGTGTGTCTCTACCCTGCTCCTCACAGTGAGGCAGTCAGGGCCAAGCACCTCAGCCTTACATCATCTGGTTCCTGTCAGCAGCAACCGAGGGTGTCACGGACCACTCCCCAGCCCCAAACGGTGACCCAGGAAGGAGCTGGGTAAGTAGCTGTTGTTGTGAACCTCTGAGCCTGGTCTCCCATCACACAACATGGGGAGTCCCAGAAAAGGAAGCTCTAGGTGGGGACTCTTGGGACTGAACCTGGCTGGTCATCCCTTTGGAATTCCAAGGAGCTGTGGCTGGTTCACTTCCCCACCCCGCCTGGCACACTCGGGCCCTCTTCAAGTGTCAGAGTTGACATAGCTGAAGGGATAGGTGGGAGGGACATGTGACTTGGATGTGGGCCCTCAGCCCTCTCCTGGTCTCTTGTGCTGTTTCTGTATCCTGTCTCTACATTTGAGCTCTCCTCTCTCCAGCTCTCTGGCTCTCTCAGCCTCCCCGAGTCTCAGTTTCCCTTTCTTTCCTGGGGACCTGTCTCCTGGTCTTCCTTGTGCTCTCTAGTGAGCATTCGTGAGGCTGTAGCATCACAAGCGGGAGATGTGACTGTCCCGAGAGGCTTCCGGAGGGAGATGAGGACACAATATGAAGATCTGTGGTTTATTGGGAAGTGCCCAACCCAAATACCAGCAGCGGTTCCCCCGCCCCATCCTTGACCGGAAATAAATAAGAAGGCACTTGATGAACTGTCCTTCTCCTGAAGAGCTCTGGGGGAGTGTCCTCTCTGTCCACCTGGGGGCCGGCCTTGGCAATTGAGATATTGGGTTGGGGGAGATAAGCAGGCTGTCACCCCGTTTTGGTGTGGCCCTGGACCGCCTGTGAGCTTGGCACTGCGTTCACAGTCTCTGAGGTCTGAGCCGTGGCAGACATTCTGCCTAATTCCAAAGAGGCCCCGTCCCTGTCAAGACTCCAGCCCTTGGCCCACACCCAAGTGTTCCATCATGGGCTTCCGCTCCCACCCCTGTGTGCGGCGCGGGGATCCAATGCCTCTTCCCCAGCTGAGAGGATGCTGGGGGGAGGTGCTTCAAACTCTTTGACTTCCTTTTCTTCAGGGGTTCAGGGGCTGAGGGACTGGCCCCTGCCCGGCACCAGTCAGTGTGCTGTCAGTTCGATGGTCTTCTTCCGCTCCTCTCGGTGATCTTCCCAGTCCTCCTCCGGCTCATATGTGCCTTTGACAACGGCCACACGATCGTGGAGGCTCAGAGAGGTGGGGAAGAGCAGGTAGAAGTAGAGGATTGCAGCCAGGATGGCCCCCACAATAGGTCCTACCCAGAAGACCTGCAAAGACAGCGTTCAATCGGAAGGTGAGCCCCAGGACTCGGGGCCCACGACCTTCCCCAGCAGAACACGGATCCCACGGACCTTGAACAAAAGTGGACACAGATTTTCAGGCCTCCAGAGGGAAAGGTGTCTTTCCACCTCGGGGACTGATACTGTTACCGAAGTCATGGACCACAGAACCTCCAAGGAGGCAGGCAGAGCCCAGGAAAGATGGGATTCCTAATGCCACCCCCAAAGAGAGCCATCTGAAGAGATGGACAGGGCCCCCAATACATGTGTCTTCCAAAGTGGAGCCCACCAAGGCTCTATCACCCTTTTTGGAGTTTCAAGCTCAGCTGACACATGAAAACACTGTCCAGGACGACCGTCCCAGACCACAGGGATAGAGAAATATAACATCAGGGGACAGATATATGGAGGGGCAGACAAAATCCTCAGATTAACAGACACCCCCTTCCCGAATGCACTTCTAAAGACGCGCTGATTTACCCTGCTCTCCTCTGGCTGCATGTCAGCCCCTTCTGCCTTCTTTTCTCTTTCCAACCCCCAAGTTCTGGGCCGACAACACCCAGAAAGTTCGGTCACTTCTGGATTTTCAGTCCAGTGTTTTCAGGAGCCAGGGGGAAGGCCCGCACTCACCCAGTGAGAGGGGCTGAACCGATTCATGACCACCGCGGGGCCGAAAGATCGGGCTGGGTTCATGGAACAGCCGGTGAAGTAGATCTGGGTAGATGGGGAGGGGGTCGTCATGTCGAGGCAGGCGCCATCCCTTCCACCCCCACAGAACTCTGACTCTCTCAGGGACACTCGGTGCAGGGACCAGTCACATCTCAAATCCAGGTTTCTGAGTTCCTAGGATGCTGACTGTCCATGCAGCCTAAGTGCCCACCAAACCACGCACTCCCAGACACACATCCTCTCGCCTTCTCAGCCTCTCTGCTCCACTCGAGTCTCTACGCTCACTCTCCCTTCCGCTTTTTCTGTTTCTCAGTCCAGATGGGTTTAATTTTTAGGGGTGGAAGGTGGGCGACGTCAAACCCAGTGTCCAGCAAGGCTACAGCCTAGACACTCAAGACCCGGTCTTAGACTCTGCTGGGTCCTACCCATCTGGAGGAGCTGGGGTTCTGGGGTTCCACTGTCCATCTCCATGACACCCCAGCCGTGTCAGGGCTACTCACCCCCACAAGATGCCCCAGTGTGACGGACAAGCCAATGGACAAGGCCGGGGAGCCCACCGGGCTGGTGCGGCGGGCGTCCGTGGACGAGAAGATGCACAGGGCCAGCTGGAAGGTCAGGATCAACTCCACCACCATGGCCTTGCCCGGAGTGGTGCTGTTGCTCAGCTGCAAGGGAGAGCTGCGTTAGGACCTGCTGCCTTCAGGCTCTGTGACAGGGGTGGACAAGCAAGGCTCTGGTCTTCAAGGACACCTAGAGGATGAGCTCTTGGGAGCCAAGAGCATGACCCAGACAGGCCATTTGCTGGAGAAACTGCACTTCGGTGTGCACAAGCTTGAAGCTCAGGCCTGTAGCCAGAAGGTAGGGTGTCAGCAAGTTTTCCTGGGTGCCATCGTGTCAAGGGCTCTGCCCAATCCCCGGCCCCCATGAGCTGGCATTTACCCTCCTTCCTGTGGGCAGCTGCCCAGTTTGCCTGCTGCAAACAGCCCCTGGCCTCCTATCCGTGCCTGACCCGCTGCCGGTGCCAACTTCAAACCCGTCTCTCCAGTGTGGCTGACTCACTGCCTGACAATGGCCGAGAAAATCCTCCTCTGTGTTTGATTAATGAGCCCAGTTCACATAGGACAGGGGGCTGAATCTAGGGCTGCAAAAACGGGGAGACAGCAAGAGGCAGGAGCAGGGGTTCCAAAAGGGGGAATCCAGTATTGGGGGTGCGTCACATCATGGCTTCCAAGTGTAATCCCCACAACAGCTGCTGTGCTCTGATCACCTCAGTGTCATGGCTAATAAACTGGAAGCGCAGGGAGATCACAGTTGCTCCAGACCATGACTGACTGCTATCCACTGCTCTCTGGCGGGTCTATTAAGACGACACCACCAAGGGGGTGACAAGAAAGAACTCATGAGTGAGATTAGAAATCAACAAGATGTTTCTTGGCCATGGGGAGTTAGGCCAGGAAGAGCAGCCTAAGAGGAGAGGGGTAGATGAGGTGGAATGTGAAGAGAAAGAAGCCAGGACAGGTGAGCCCCAAGCTTGGCCAGGAGGGTGCTCAGCCTGGCAAAGTTGTGCGCTGGTGTTTTGGCTGTACCCGTTCTCAAGATGGAGAACCATGGAGGGTTTGGTTTGAAATGTCCCCAGGGTCCCTGCCCATCCCTCCACAGTTTGATGAACACTCACCGCATTGACGGCCAGGTTACCCCGGGCATTGCCTGGCGCCAACCAGTACAGGATGCCGGCTCCAGCAATGGCGCCCACCAGCTGGGCTGCCACGTAGAAGACAGCTCGGAGCAGCGAGATCTGGTTGCCTATTAAGAGGGCCAAAGTAATGGCCGGATTGATGTGGCCACCACTCACAGGTCCCAGAGCTTGGGCCAAGGTACCTATGGCCAGACCAAAGGCTATGGAGATCTGCAGGATGGTGGGCAGCGCCGAGGGCCACTTGAGTGCCGAGCCCAGGCCAAAGAAGACGAAGATGAGGGTGGCCAGGAACTCTGCGAACACCGCCTTGAAGAAGGCAACGGAGCACACCTCCTTTTTCATGGTGGCCTTGGGGGCCCGGTGGCAGCGGGAGCGTTGCGGGGCGGCCGTCGGGGCGGCGCTGGCAGCGGCGGGCGTCTGTCTGCGGGGCTCTGTGCGCCGTGCGGTGCCCACTCCGTGGCAGGCGGCCTGGCGCGGACCGGGCAGGGGCGCGCTATATAGAGGGCGCGCGCCCCGCGGCGGGCAGAGCGCGGGGGGGCCGGGGGCGGCTCCGGCGCCCAGGGGCCAGCACAGCGCGCAGGGAGCGAGCCTGGCGGGCGCGCGCTCGCCGCCCCCGGGCCCGCGCGCCCCCGGCCCCCCGGCCGCACAGCGGCGGACCCGCCCGGGCCACGTGACCCACGCGGCGGTGTAGACCGGCCCCCCGGCCTGGGTCGCGCGCATCCTGCGCCCAACGCTGCTCCCGCGCCCTCCTGGCCGACGTGCGTGCCGAGCTCTCCGGGCTGCTGAGCTCGGTCCCGGCTCTCCGCTCGCACTGAGCTCTGGAAGTCCCTCTGCGGCCGGCCTTTACCGGCGTCCGGGGCCGGCCGGCAGCCTTCCCCTCTTCTCCTCCTCGGGCTCGTGCGACTGGAGCATCCTGACCCGGTCTCACCCACGGCCGGGCCAGAGTGATGCGATTCTCTGAGGACAGCGCCTCTTAGATCCCTATCCGCCTGTGGCGGGGGCGGTTCGGCGATCGTGGGCCTCTCCCCGGTCCAGCCCGGCGGGAGCGGGGGCGTTGGGTCAGGAGCACAGGGCCAGCCTGCTGGCAATCCTCGACGCCGCGCGTGGCAGCGCCGGCTCTAGGCAGCCGGCTCTAGGAGGCAGACGTTCAGTAGCAACCCGTGGGGACCTTGGAATGTTTACCAACTTGGGTTGTTTGGGCTCAGAGTAGTGGCCCTGAGACGGGTCAGAGGGAAGGCTCTTGGCCTCTTCTGTTTCCAACCCCAGAACTCCCTCACTTTAGACCACCGAGTGGTTATTCGCTTCTTATCCCCCTTGTTCTTTCTCCCAACGTGACAGTCCCCCAACCCTCCCCCCGACATGTCCGTCTCTCTGACTCTTGGTTTCTGCTTTTTTTTTCTTTATTTTTAATTTAATTATTTTTATTTTTTACAGTCAGTCCGTCCATTACTGTTTCTAGCTCTAGCTACTCCACCTTCTCTTCGTTTCTTTTAATCTGTGAGTCTTTGTTTCTACCCGTTGATCTCACTTTCCTAGTTTGTCTTTCTGGCCCCCACCCCCACCCCATCAAGTCCTCCCACTCTTGGACTGGGAAACACATTTTTCAAGTCCCCAGCTCCCTCTTGTCCTTTTTTTCCCCTTCTCTCCGGGCTTCCAGACCCTCTCCATAGCCCCTCCCAGCCCTCCATCTTCCCCTCTGCAGGTTTGGTATGTGTGGAAGGAGATTGGAGGGTTTTCCAGGGGTTGGGGGCAGGGCAAGGACCCACCTGCAGGGTCCCAGAAAAGGAGCTGCATACCCCCCACCCCCCACCCCACCCCCGTTCATGCTTGAGCACTTGGCATGGTGCCAGCCATAGGGCAAGGCCCGGGGAAGCTACCTCATGCCTTGATCGATTTTAAAAGCCTCCTAGGGCCATTGAACAGAGTGCAGCAGAGAAAGAGAAGAGATACACGTGTCCAGCGGGGGGGGGGGGGGTGGGGGGGGTGGGGCCTCCAGAAAGGCAAGAACCGGGAGGAGGAACTTTGGGCCAGGTGGCAGCTAAGAGGCCAAAGAAAACAGGGTCCAAAGAAACCCCACTATTGTTCCCATTCTGCCTGGCATTTCCTGCTGAGCGACTCCTCCCCAACGGCTCTGGTCAGGTGGACTGTTCTTTTCTCCGGAGTCGCAGGGCTATGTCCCCAGCAGAGCAGGGCAGTAAGTACATCCAGGATCAGAGACCTTCAGGCCAGACATCTTGCTTGTGGCTGCACTTGATTTCCTTTCCTCCCTCCTTTTAAATGCATCTTCTCTGCCCAGGCACAGTCTTCCTGAACCCATAGGTCTCACAATCTGCCCTCTTAGAGTGGACAGGACTCACGTGCTATTAGGAGACTGGCCATGAAAGGAAGCTGCTGTCTGAGAATTTGAGCCTACTCTTTCCCAGCTAAAGGACTGGAAAGGCCGAGAACTTGTTCTTGCTGGAAACATAGCTCAGTGGTAGAGCCCCTGGCTAGCATACAGCGGCCCAAGTTCAATGCCCAGTGCCAGGGGAGGAAAAAGAAAAACTAGTTTTGGTCAGGCATGGTAGCCTTTCTTTCCAACCTTTGGGAGGCAGAGACAGGCAGATCTCTGAGTTCAAGGACAGACTGGTCTACATAGTAAGTTCTAGGTCATCCAAAGGCTACACAGCGAGATCCTATTTCAAAAACAAACAAAAGAACTCGTTCTTGACATTTTATGGATTAAAATAGAGGTCTGAATTGTCTCTACTTCAGACGTGATTTAACTCCAAGCAACTTTGTGTGGAGACCAGAAGTCGGAAGTCACCGACTCAGGCTGGGATGGATACCACAACTTCTCAGGCAGACTTGGTCACAAGGAATCCTTTTGCTGTAACTAAAGAGGCTCCACCTGTCAAGTTACTCCAAGCAGCATCTGATTCTGTTGCCAAGGCTGTGTCTGAGACCTTTTCATATCTCGGGCCATCGTGGTCACTAGATCTCTTCCTGGAGATAAGGTGTGGTAGAGTTACTTGGAAGAGAGAGAAACCCCTGGCCCTAGAGTGTGGGCGGAGCTCTTGCCTGAGAAAATAGGAAATTCCAACACCATTGGCAGCATGTGCTTAAGGCCTTTCTCCCTTCCCAGTGTAGATGCTCCGTTTTCTGTGTCTCTCAGAAAAGACCCCGTTTACCATGAAAAGCTATCTTGACCAGCTGTGAGGCTGTGGTATCTGTTGCATTCCTTATCTCATTGTAACCCCATCTAAGGCTCCTCTGAAGTCACTTTATAATCTGCTATAGAAAGGGGACTCACTAGTTCAGAGTCATTAACTTCAAGGCTCTTAACGTTTGCTTAAGGCTTCTTCCTGCTCAGTTGTAAACCTGTAATTTTCTAGGACTCTCACCAGAAACACCCTGTACGGTAAAACAATGCATTCTAACCTTAGAGGTTTCTGGTTTTATTTTATCAAATTGTAATCCTATCCCTCCAGAGCCGCCTCCAGAGCCACCTTCAAATCTCATTTATTGAAGGAAAAACAGTTTCTTAGCAACCCTCTGAGAGTCACATTATATATGGCTAATACTCGGACATTTCACTGGGACACTTCACTGAGAAGCCTGTACCCACCCACTCAGGTGGTTCTTACTTTCATCAAAGCTGTCATTTAATGGACTCCAACTCTGTTTCTTACTGGCTTCTCCTGGAGTTCTTTTCTGTGTCAGAGCCAAGGATCCAACCTGAATTAAAGATTAAGAGAACCGGGGCCCTTTGGGGGAACAATGGGGCTGTGATTCCCCCCCCCCCGCTGTCATAGGTGCTATACTTTAGAACTGGGGGCTGGAGAGATGACTCTGTGGTTAAAAGCACTGGCTGCTCTTCCGGGAGACCTGGGTTTCGTTCCCAGTGCCCACATGGCAGCTCACAACAGTTTGTAATTATGTCTGAGGGACGTCCTCTTCCGGCTTCTGTGGACACCAAACACACACAGTGCACAGACATATATGCAGGAAAATGTTTACAACACATAGGGTAAAAGATGATGATGATAAATTTTCCCCGTGCACTCATGGTTCTAGCCTTCCTGCTCAATGGAAGCCCCCTGGGAACTGTTGGGCTGGGGAGGGTTGCCTTCCACTTGTGGCAAGGGGGCTAGCATCTTTCAGAGAAAAGCTTTTGTCCCCTATCTCCTAACTAGGAACCTCTGGATTCCCTGGGGTGTAAACAGGCCTGGGGTGGAAATGTTGGGGGTCTGGGACTGTTTCTGGCACCTGTACTGTAACACTTGTAAGTTTCAGGAGAAAACATTAATTGGCAACTGAGCATTTACTGAGTGTTTACTATATGCAGAACATTGAGTTAGACAAGACAGAGAGAGAGAGAGAGAGAGAGAGAGAGAGAGAGAGAGAGAGAGAGAGGGAGGGAGAGAGAGAGTGTAAGAGGATGTCTTGCCCCTGGAGAACTTAACACTCTGCCTGAGAGGCAAGCTATACGTATAGGATCACATTTTGGAGAAACAGATATTGAAGCAATTGTTGGGGGTATGAAGTCCTTGGGTACGAAGGGAGAAAGGGTGCTGCTGGGACAGGCTCAGCCACTTCCTCCTGTCAGCCCAGAGCCCCGCATCCCCCAGCTTGGGGATCTGGAAACCTGTCCACCTGCCTGGGTGCTGTCCTGTGTCTGTCTAGTTTGGGTGTACCTGACCTCCACCTTCTTGGCTGTATGCTCCTAGAGTCCTTGTGTAATTTCTCCCGACTCTGACCACCCTCTTCAAGGCTCCTCGTCCACTACATGATTGGGGTCTGGACTAGGCTGGGCCAGCCGTGCTGAGTGTTCCGGTTTCTGCCAGAGGATGGCAGGAAGAGCCTAGAGCTTGCCTCTTTGAAAAGATACGGGGTTTTGCATAAGATGTCCTGGGTTCAAGTCTTGGCTCTGCTGTGTATTAGCTGTGTGTCTTTGGGCCAGACTGTAGGGCCTCAGTTTCAGAATCAAATGGGAAAGGAAGCATTTGCTCTGTCTGTCTCACAAGGTTGGGATGCCAAGGGAATTATCTGGAAGTAGCAAAGGTGTACATGGTACATGGCTGGGGCCTATTATCCTGACCAAAGGTTTTCATTAGATAAAGGTTAGCACATCGGAGGCCCCAGCACTTGCTGTGACCTCTGGCCCCGGTCTCGGGAAAGGATGTGACTCAGAAAGTGGTTCAGATACATTCTTGACCTTCAAGAGGGGTGTGTTGAGGGTGAAGTGCCTTTGGACTTTCAGGGCAGTGACTGAGAGGCAGCCCCAGAGGTCACTCTTCTGACAGCCGTGAGGTCAGGTCACTGTCACCAGCTGCTGGAGTTCGGCAAGGTCCTTTCTACAGCATGTGCATCCAGAACACCTCTTCTTGCCTCCAGTGAGAAATTTGGTTAAGGACACAGGAAGGTCAGTTACAGAGATTTCCCTCTGCATCCATGGTCACATGAATGGGGTGTTGGAGCATGAAGGGGACAAATGGAGTCAGAAGCCTGGAGAATGTGGGGGTGACAGAGGCCATGGAGACCCTTAGATTAGTTAGGCAGTGGCTGGAGAGAAGTGTGGATGAGAAAGGAAGGGGAAGGCTGCTAGGGTGCAGGCAATAAGGAAAGGCTTGAAGACCAGGATGGGGCCAAGAGTAAACCCATCTCCTGTCTGGACCCTGGGACCCCAGGGCTCTCCTTTGCTTTAGCCACAAGAAGCAGAGGAGGTTAGAGGTCTGGCCTCTTCTGCCTTCACCTACCCAAGAAGGCAGCAAGAATGAAAATGATCCTAATACTGTGTGATAAGGGTGTCATGAATCACAGTGAACACGGCATCTTTACACGCACCGCCTCACCTAATCCCAGCTTAATCTCATTGGAGAAACGTTGCCCTGACCCGGACTCTAGATTCCGACCCGCCTCTCTGCCTCTCCTTCTGCAGGCGGCAGGGTCCACACACTGTAACTGTCAGGCGGTGGGAACTGGAAGAGGGTGGAGCACAGGGCTGGGAGGAAGGAAAGAGGGAACCGAGATTCCTGGGGAGGAAGGACAATAAGTGATGGAGGGGTGTGGCCCGGTGCCTGTGGTTGCATGCCTGAGCACCTTGCCCTGACAGCCATAGGCATGCGCAGTGTTCCGGGATCCAGGACTCACTTGCGAAACCGAGTGTCTCCTTTCAAGCCGTGTCTCGTTGCAAATCTCCCCCTCTCCTGGGACAAAGGCTGGGGCCCCACAGAGGGCTTTTGTTTTCTTTGCCCAAGTGGAAGGCTAATCTTTAGGTGTGTGTGTGGGGGGGAGTTGGTCCGTGGGGATGGAGTCTTGCACACCCGTATGCCTGGCTCCCCTCTCCCCCTTGAAGAGCCCTCCCTCGGGGGTAGAAAGTCCTTGGATACCCAGCCGTCCCTTCCCTAGAGGTCGTTTCTAGGGACTTGTTCTCTAGTTGACAAGTTCCTTCCAGCAATGAGCCCTGGCAAGTCTTTGGGCTGAGCCCTGGTGGAATCTTGTGGAATCTTCCCCAGAGGTTCAAAGAAGAGGTTGGAAGCCAGCCCCCACCCCCCTTTTCTGGGGCTGGCTGCAAGGGAGGACTCATCTACAGCAGAGGAAATGGATTTATTGCAGGCACAGAAGGAGAGGGTCAAAGCGAGAATGAAAGTCCCCGGCCCTGTATCACCACGGGCACTCGGGGTCACGTTCAGGAACATGCAGACTCTGTACGTGAGGAAAGAAACACGCGGAGACGAGCACTTTTACACCCTAATAAAATGAGGTGCACTAAGCACAGACCCCACCCCCAAGGTGGTCTCTATGTACTTCTCCCCAGACACCAGAGCGGGCTCTCCAGAGCTCTCCGTCTCTCGCCCGCTTGCCTTCCCTCCCCACTGCCTCGGTCCAAGTGTGTCTGGTTCCCTGCAAGGGGCGAGCTCGAGGGTAGCTGGAACCAAGGCTTCGGGGCGGAGGTGCTGTCAGGCTCCCGGGCGAGCCCCTTCTTGAGGCTCACCGCCCTTGCAGGCGCTGGAGCAGGCACTCTGTATGGGAACCGACGGCGGGCCTGGGGGAGGGAGGGAGCCGCCGGCCGGCGGCGCTGCGCTGCGGGGGCGCTCAGGCCTTGCTGCCCCGAGGCAGGCTCTGCGGAGAGTGGAGCTCCACCGACTGCCGCCGCCGCACTTCACGTTCCTCCCAGTCGGTGTCCGGCTCCAGGCCCTTGAGCACTGCCAGGCGCTCCTGCAGGCTCTTTGCCGAGGGGAACAGCAGGTAGTTGTAGAGGAGGGAGCCGAGGATGGCGCCCACCAGGGGTCCGATCCAGAAGACCTGGGGGCGGGGGTGGGGAGAAGATGGCTCTGGCAGCCGCTCGCCCAGCCGGCAGCACCGTGTGGACACGCTGCTGTCCCGGCTAGCGTAGGAACAGGCTCTCCTGTGCCTCTGATAGAGTCGAGACTTATGCAATAAAGGTCGTCTTGAGCAGCCAACTTGTTAGTGTTGGGGGTGTGTGTGGGGGGGGGGGCGAGTGGGCAAGTTCTGAAGCCGGCTGCCTGGAACTAAGACTTGACTCCACCACTTATGTGAATTTAGACAGTCACTGCCTCTGAGCTTGTATTCTTTCCCTACAAGAATGCTCACTTCTAGAGATGAGGCAATTAAACGGGCTTAAAGGTTTGCAAAGCTCGAAGAAAAACGCCCAGCACACACCAAACACTGCTAACTGTTAAGTATGAATATCATTTGCTAGGTTCTGAATGCCAGGCACGGTGTTATGGAAATAAGCTTGCTTAATTTCTCCCAAGAAAGCCAATAAAATACTGACTGTTATTTTCATTTATAGGAAGGGACAGAGGAAGACAGAATCTTTGGCATAGCTCTGCGGAGTGGAACAAAGGTTTCCCAGGACCTCAGGACAAATGGAAAGGGATTAAAAGACCCCTCCCTCCCACCATATGGCCCCTGATGTCTCTCTGGGGTGATTTCTAGGAATGGGGTAGGCAGGGGTTTGGCCATTACCCAGTGATCATCAAACTTGCCAGTGACAACGGCTGGAGCCAGGGAGCGGGCTGGATTCATGGAGCAGCCGGTGAAATAGATCTGTGGTGGGAGGTGGGTAGAGGAGGAAAGGGGGTGAGGACAGCGCAGGGTACCCCCATCTTCTTTCCCAGTGCTGGGAATGCTTGGCCTCAGCTTAAAGTGAACCCGTGAAAGTTGGGACTAGCGATCCACACCTTCATCCCAGCACTTGGGAGGCAAGATCTCTGTGAGTTCAAGGACACCCTGGTCTACTCAGTGAGTTTCAGGACAACCTAGACTAATATAGTAAGGCCAGGGCTCAAAAGAAGGAGATGGGAACTGTGGGTGGTTAATTCCTGGGCTTGTATTCACTTGAGACTGGAAGGCTCTCTGATCTTTCAGGGGTCACAGCTTCAGTTATGAGTCCTCCTCAGACATTTTGTGTGGTAGCTCCTCTGGGGAGGTGTGTTTATCCACCTCTACAGTGAAATGTAGCTGTAGGGCAGCTGGGACCTGTGGCTACGACTTACCCCAAGGAGGTGGCCCAGGGTAACAGAGAAACCAATGGAGAGGGCAGGGCTACCGAGGTTGTCACCGCGGCGCTCATCCGTAGAGGCAAACACGCAGAGCACCAGCTGCATGGTCAGGAAGAGCTCTACAGTCACCGCCTGGCCAGCTGTGGCGTTGTTGTGGAGCTGGAGAGAGAGATGCAGGAAGGAGTCCTTCTGCTCATCCGCTTCTGGCTCCGAGCCAGAAGCCCCCCCCACACACACCTTAATTGTAACCACTGCCTCTTCTGAATCCTGGTCCCAAGGCAGAGGATGGACCTAGGACAGCCGGAGGCTGGGAGGTGGATCCCAGAACCTGATAGATAATGAGGCTGATGTTTGTGAGAGGGAAAAGATACTGTGTTTCAGATTTCTGAGTTTCAGAAGAGGGAAGAGGCTCCTATTGAACCTAGTACTAGAACGGCTTAGTGGGATCCCTAAATCATACTGATGCAACAGGCTGCCAAGGGGTCAGTCTTCCTGTGGTCCCATGGTCAAGGAACCTATAGTCTGGCCTCCCTTACCTCTCTCTGCCTCCCCTCCACCCCTTGCATTCAGGCCTTGCTTCTGTTCCCATGGCTGCACATCCCGTGAGGCTTGAGGATGCTGAAGGCGGACCTTCCATACCCACAAAGGGTACCCATCACCCCTGCAGCCCCTACCTCAGGAAAGAAGAGAACTTGGGGCTGAGCTCAGAGGCCATTTCATAAGGTGGCCACACCCCACGCTGCATCTCTCTCAGGGTTTTGTCAGCCTGCACCCCACACCCTGTCTTCTGGGACTGAGCACTGCACGGGGTGGATTGGTGACAGCTTTCATCTCCCACACTCTTCTAGGTCCTGAGCTCCTAGCCTGCTGCTTCAAGGTCTTTCTGGGTTTTATCCTCAGCCTCTTAGAGACAGGAACAAGGACTTGGGAATTACAGGTTGGCAGCCTCTGACTCATGGGGAGACTGTTTTGGTCACGGTGTCTCATTCTGTAAGTGTGGACAATAAAACCAATCCTAGAAGATTGAGGGTGACAAGGACAAGCCTCTAGCCCCATTCTTGCTGGTAATGCTGTTCAGAAACTGATGGTGTAGGTGTGAGTCTGGTGTGTCACACAAGCTTGGGCTGTCCCTGAATGATACTATTTATTGCCTCTATGATTTGGGTCCAATGACTGCTGGGTTAAAACCATAGGGAGGGGGAGACCTCAGAACGGAACTTATAGTGGTCTACCAAGGATAAGATAGTATGTGGCCTGGCACGGGGATGATCTCCATCAATGGCAGCTTCTGGGATCCAAGCTGACACTTGGTGGCATACTCAGAGAGCACTGACCGCTCGAATGGTCACTGGTCTCTCACTGTCCTCAGGGCAAATGGGCCCTGTGATGCCTCATTCTAGACAGACAGGGTTCCCTCTACCATTTAAGGTGGGTCAGTGCAGAGAAACAGCCTTTGGTGCTGAGGGTTGGGTAGGCTGGGATATGGTGGGGAACAAGGGCTGGCTGCTCTCTAGGGCTTTAGTGTCCCCAGTGCCTATGATATGTTTTCAGGGGCTTCTTTGACTAGCTGTGTGTCTCCCTGTTGTAAAAAAAAAAAAAAAAAAAAAAAAAGCTCATTAAATTTCTGAACAGAAATGGACACACTCCACCCCTCCACTTGTCTCTTGCCCCCTTTTTGCTCTAAATTCCCAGCCTCCTTTCTGTTTTTGAAAAAGAGCACTCCCTCATGGGAAGACCTCCCCCCACGAGGAAAGCAGAGGAATGTGTGTGCAGGGCCAATGGATTGAGTCAGTGGAGAAATGAAAGAGGAGGAGCCCTGAGAGGCACTTGCTTTCCTGGTTTGGGGTACAGAGCTCACATCATGCTGAAGGGGTCCCCAGATTCCTGAGTCTGCACAGATCGGAGAGCAGAGGCTTCACCTTCAACTCTCAAAGTGCCCCAGGTGCTGTTCAGCATCATCTGAAGGCTTTTGCTGGATTCTGGTCCTTCTTCTGGTCTTAACAAACAAACATATCTCATCTCCCATCTCCCTTCCCAAGTCTGTTTCTTGGTTTGTGAGACAAAGCCCAGGCGGCACTTCAGATAGTTGTTTGAGGGAGAGATCATGGGTTTGGGGGTTGAATCAGGGTTTGAGGGTTTAGCGGCGCTGTCCGCCTGGAACCTGCCCCACTGTACAGAGCTGTCAGTGTTTGTCTTGTGAGGGACACTGTCCAGTCCTTGCGTGTTCAATGCTGCTCTCTAGATCCTTGCAACTGCACTTGGAGTCCCCGAGGGCCCTGTCAGTGCCAGGCTGCTGTGTCTAACCGAAATCAAGGCCACTTTTCCTTGGTGGTGCTGGGTGGAAGGCCCTACAGGTGGCCACCAGGACTCTGCTCCCAGTGACTCTGTTGCTGTCCTTGGGTAGCTGTGTTCCTGCCTTTCGGTCCTCTGCTTCCCAGCTCAGAGTCTGTCCCACCCATCTTACCCTTCACAAGGTTTTTCAGTGTCTGCCCCTCCTAGGAGGGCCAAAACTCAAGCTACTCACAGCATTGACAGCCAGGTCCCCGCGGATTTCTACTGGAGTAATCTCGTGGAGGATTGCGGCCCCGGCCACGGCCCCCAGCAGCTGGGCAGCCACATAGAAGGCAGCTCGAAGGAAGGAGACGTGGCAACCCACCAGGCAGGCCACAGTCACAGCAGGGTTGATGTGGGCCCCGCTGATGTGGCCCAGAGCCTGAACTAGGGTGCCGATGCCCAGACCAAAGGCCACGGCAATCTGAAGCACGGAGGGTGGAGAGCTGGCCCACTGGAGGGCTGAGCCCAGCCCAAAGAAGACGAAAAGGAGTGTGGCCAGGAACTCGGCCAGCACGGCTCGGGAGAAGGCTATGGATCGGAGCTCCCACATGCTGCTCAGCCTTCTGAGCGCTGGCCAGTGGTCTGGGCCACGGGGCTGGCTCTTCCTCCCTCCCTCCCTCTCTCTCTTCTCTCTTCCTCTGGGCCTCTGGGGAGGCTAGACTGTGGGCACTTATAGGGCCTTCCTATCGTCGACCTGGGCACGTGGGGCGAAGGAGGCGTTCCTGCCAACACCAGGCTCTCCCATGGTGGCCTTGCCCCCACCCCTGCTCCTGCCCACCCGAAGGCCTATCATCCCATCTTAGCTTTCACAGCTGACTAATGTTCTCCTCGTTAATGAACTCCAGATAAGGATTGACGTCTGCTGTTTTCCTCGTTTTTTTCCTCAGTTACTCCAGGGAGCTGTCCCAGGGCTTCCCCAGCCCCCACAGTGACCACCTGCACCAGTTCCCCCAAAGGAGACTGTCCAGTGACCTTCTCTTTGACTAAAAGGCTGGCCAAGGAAGGGGCAAACCCTTAGTCCAAACCCTGAGGAAAGCTCCCTTTCTGCTGACTGGATGGCCTTTCTTCTGGAAGAGGATGGAAAACAACTGGTTGGCCGGAGACAAATTTCCAAGGCAAAAGGTCTTGGGCTCGATTTCTTGCAGTTAATCACCCATAAGTCATTGTTTCACCTTCACAAGCCCAGCTGGAGAGTAACTCCCATTACCTGGAACCAAGGGTGGCTTCAGTGGCCCTGGGACCCCAGCCCTATGCGATAGAGTCACCCAGGGTCAAGTAGGAACACAAGGCCTTCTGTTCTGCAGTACACACTTCTGTCTTTGAGATGTGACATGTCTGGTTCGTCTCTGAAAATGAGATAGATGATGAAGCTATCTCATAGGCTAGAAGACTGGACTGCATTAATATGGCTCCTGGTTCTCAGGAAGAACTCAGGTTTTGTCAGCCATTGCTCAGTGCTATTTGCATTTTGGGGCAAACAGGTCTCCCCCAAACTCAGAGTCTCTTAGGCTACAACAGACTACATACTACCTTCGAGCTCAGAGCCACCCTTACTATAGGAGAAAGGTGTTTCTGAGGATGTGGGGGGGGGGGCAGCTAGCCCTCCAGACTCAGGAAGGCCATGGAACCTGCTAGCGGCTCTCTAGTCTGGGTGTCACCCATCTTAGTCAGTGATCTGCAAGGCCACCTGCTGCCACAGCTTCTGTGGCTGTTGAGGCTCAGAAGACTGACCTACCCTATGCCTCTTCCTTCTTTGAGGATACAAAGGCTTCCTGATGATAGACTTCTAGTCTTCCTGGCCAGCCACAGTGCAAGGAACAGGAGTGTGGGAGAAACCGATGAGCAAGCGCTGGAGACAGTTACGCTAAGGGAAGTCAAAGGAGGGCCTGTTACTTACCCAGGGCGCTCCAGAAGATTGGTGGCTGAGCTTAGACTAGAACCCTGCACTGCCCAGCCATGCTCTGAGCCCTGGTCTCCTTGCCCAGACAGTGACACTTCTCCCTTACATCTGTTTCCAGAACACGGTCAGATGCACAACAAATACCCACGTACACAACACAGGCACGGGCACACTCACCTCCCACACATGACTTGCAACGCCGGCTGTTAGGGGAAAAGACATTGAGTGAGGAAGAAGAAACAATAAAGGAACCCAACAGAGGCCAGCTCAGAGGAGCCTCTGGGGACTTAGGCTCAGTCAGTGCTCCCTGCTCAGGGTCTTCCCCCACAACACAGGTTCTCCAGAAAGACTC